>NC_092159.1:1611569-1681569 GCF_045791955.1 Oncorhynchus clarkii lewisi | reverse complement strand
GGGTCTGGTGTTATAACAGGGTTATTCTATGGGTCTGGTGTTATAACAGGGTTATTATATGGGTCTGGTGTTATAACAGGGTTAATCTATGGGTCTGGTGTTATAACAGGGTTATTCAATGGGTCTGGTGTTATAACAGGGTTATTATATGGGTCTGATGTTATAACAGGGTTATTCTATGGGTCTGGTGTTATAACAGGGTTATTCTATGGGTCTGGTGTTATAACAGGGTTATTCTATGGGTCTGGTGTTATAACAGGGTTATTCTACGGGTCTGGTGTTATAACAGGGTTATTCTATGGGTCTGATGTTATAACAGGGTTATTCTACGGGTCTGGTGTTATAACAGGGTTATTCTATGGGTCTCATGTAAAGATATTATCATGTTATAACAGGGTTATTCTATGGGTCTGGTGTTATAACAGGGTTATTCTATGGGTCTGGTGTTTTACCAGGGTTATTATATGGGTCTGGTGTTATAACAGGGTTATTCTATGGGTCTGGTGTTATAACAGGGTTATTCTATGGGTCTGGTGTTATAACAGGGTTATTCTATGGGTCTGGTGTTATAACAGGGTTATTCTATGGGTCTGGTGTTATAACAGGGTTATTCTATGGGTCTGATGGTATAACAGGGTTATTCTATGGGTCTGGTGTAAATATATTATCATGTTATAACAGGGTTGTAGTGTATACCGTGGATCGTTGTTTCCACATTTTTATTTAACCTTTATTTAACCTTTATTTAACATGGCAAGTCAGTTAAGAATAAATTCTAATTTACAATGACGGCCTACCGGGGAACAGTGGGTTAACTGCCTACCGGGGAACAGTGGGTTAACTGCCTACCGGGGAACAGTGGGTTAACTGCCTACCGGGGAACAGTGGGTTAACTGCCTACCGGGGAACAGTGGGTTAACTGCCTTGTTCAGGGGCAGAACGACAGATTTGTACCTTGTCAGTTCGGGGATTCTATCCAGCAACATTTCGGTTACTGGCCCAACACTCTAACCACTAGGCTACCTGCCGACCTGTCTATAAGGTTAGGGATAGGTAGTGTATATGGTTAATGACAACAGGTTGTATAATCAGGCTACCTGCCCACCTGTCTATAAGGTTAGGGATAGGTAGTGTATATGGTTAATGGCAGCAGGTTGTATAATCAGGCTACCTGCCCACCTGTCTATAAGGTTAGGGATAGGTAGTGTATATGGTTAATGACAGCAGTATGTATAATCAGGCTACCTGCCCACCTGTCTATAAGGTTAGGGATAGGTAGTGTATATGGTTAATGACAGCAGTATGTATAATCAGGCTACCTGCCCACCTGTCTATAAGGTTAGGGATAGGTAGTGTATATGGTTAATGACAGCAGTATGTATAATCAGGCTACCTGCCCACCTGTCTATAAGGTTAGGGATAGGTAGTGTATATGGTTAATGACAGCAGTATGTATAATCAGGCTACCTGCCCACCTGTCTATAAGGTTAGGGATAGGTAGTGTATATGGTTAATGACAGCAGTATGTATAATCAGGCTACCTGCCCACCTGTCTATAAGGTTAGGGATAGGTAGTGTATATGGTTAATGACAGCAGGTTGTATAATCAGGCTACCTGCCCACCTGTCTATAAGGTTAGGGATAGGTAGTGTATATGGTTAATGACAGCAGGTTGTATAATCAGGCTACCTGCCCACCTGTCTATAAGGTTAGGGATAGGTAGTGTATATGGTTAATGACAGCAGTATGTATAATCAGGCTACCTGCCCACCTGTCTATAAGGTTAGGGATAGGTAGTGTATATGGTTAATGACAGCAGGTTGTATAATCAGGCTACCTGCCCACCTGTCTATAAGGTTAGGGATAGGTAGTGTATATGGTTAATGACAGCAGTATGTATAATCAGGCTACCTGCCCACCTGTCTATAAGGTTAGGGATAGGTAGTGTATATGGTTAATGACAGCAGTATGTATAATCAGGCTACCTGCCCACCTGTCTATAAGGTTAGGGATAGGTAGTGTATATGGTTAATGACAGCAGTATGTATAATCAGGCTACCTGCCCACCTGTCTATAAGGTTAGGGATAGGTAGTGTATATGGTTAATGACAGCAGTATGTATAATCAGGCTACCTGCCCACCTGTCTATAAGGTTAGGGATAGGTAGTGTATATGGTTAATGACAGCAGGTTGTATAATCAGGCTACCTGCCCACCTGTCTATAAGGTTAGGGATAGGTAGTGTATATGGTTAATGACAGCAGGTTGTATAATCAGGCTACCTGCCCACCTGTCTATAAGGTTAGGGATAGGTAGTGTATATGGTTAATGACAGCAGGTTGTATAATCAGGCTACCTGCCCACCTGTCTATAAGGTTAGGGATAGGTAGTGTATATGGTTAATGACAGCAGTATGTATAATCAGGCTACCTGCCCACCTGTCTATAAGGTTAGGGATAGGTAGTGTATATGGTTAATGACAGCAGGTTGTATAATCAGGCTACCTGCCAACCTGTCTATAAGGTTAGGGATAGGTAGTGTATATGGTTAATGACAGCAGTATGTATAATCAGGCTACCTGCCCACCTGTCTATAAGGTTAGGGATAGGTAGTGCATATGGTTAATGACAGCAGGTTGTATAATCAGGCTACCTGCCCACCTGTCTATAAGGTTAGGGATAGGTAGTGTATATGGTTAATGACAGCAGTATGTATAATCAGGCTACCTGCCCACCTGTCTATAAGGTTAGGGATAGGTAGTGTATATGGTTAATGACAGCAGTATGTATAATCAGGCTACCTGCCCACCTGTCTATAAGGTTAGGGATAGGTAGTGTATATGGTTAATGACAGCAGGTTGTATAATCAGGCTACCTGCCCACCTGTCTATAAGGTTAGGGATAGGTAGTGTATATGGTTAATGACAGCAGTATGTATAATCAGGCTACCTGCCCACCTGTCTATAAGGTTAGGGATAGGTAGTGTATATGGTTAATGACAGCAGTATGTATAATCAGGCTACCTGCCCACCTGTCTATAAGGTTAGGGATAGGTAGTGTATATGGTTAATGACAGCAGGTTGTATAATCAGGCTACCTGCCCACCTGTCTATAAGGTTAGGGATAGGTAGTGTATATGGTTAATGACAGCAGTATGTATAATCAGGCTACCTGCCCACCTGTCTATAAGGTTAGGGATAGGTAGTGTATATGGTTAATGACAGCAGCTACCTGCCCACCTGTCTATAAGGTTAGGGATAGGTAGTGTATATGAGGGCAGCAGTATGTATAATCATGTTCTGTCTCTCTCTAGGTCTGTCGAGCACTATTTCCACATGTGTGACAGAATGGTGATCTATTTCTTCATAGCAGCCTCCTACGCCCCCTGGTGAGTCGGAGGTGCTGCCGCAGCCTCATTGTCTCACTAGACGACACTACTGTCTCTATAGACTACACTACTGTCTCTATAGACTACACTACTGTCTCTATAGACTACACTACTGTCTCTATAACTACACTACTGTCTGTCTATAATAAAGCGCTGCTCTGCCTTCTTAAACCACACTATCAACAAGGCAGGTCCTACAGGCCCTAGTTTCTACCTTCTTAACAGCACTATCAACAAGGCAGGTCCTACAGGCCCTAGTTTCTACCTTCTTAACAGCACTATCAACAAGGCAGGTCCTACAGGCCCTAGTTTCTACCTTCTTAACAGCACTATCAACAAGGCAGGTCCTACAGGCCCTAGTTTCTACCTTCTTAACAGCACTATCAACAAGGCAGGTCCTACAGGCCCTAGTTTCGACCTTCTTCACAACACTATCAACAAGACAGGTCCTACAGGCCCTAGTTTCGACCTTCTTCACAACACTATCAACAAGGCAGGTCCTACAGGCCCTAGTTTCGACCTTCTTCACAACACTATCAACAAGACAGGTCCTACAGGCCCTAGTTTCGACCTTCTTCACAACACTATCAACAAGACAGGTCCTACAGGCCCTAGTTTCGACCTTCTTCACAACACTATCAACAAGGCAGGTCCTACAGGCCCTAGTTTCTACCTTCTTAACAACACTATCAACAAGGCAGGTCCTAGTTTCTACCTTCTTCACAACACTATCAACAAGGCAGGTCCTACAGGCCCTAGTTTCTACCTTTTTTCACAACACTATCAACAAGACAGGTCCTACAGGCCATAGTTTTGTCGCTCCTTGACTACTGTTCAGTCACAAAAAAAGCACTTAGGATATTTGCAATTGGCTCAGAACAGGGCAGCACGGCTGGCCCTTGGATGAACACAGAGAGCTGATATTAATACTATACATGTCAATCTCTCCTGGCTCAAAGTGGAAGAGAGATTGACTTCATCACTACTTGTATTTGTGAGAGGTGTTGACATGTTGAAAGCACCGAGCTGTCTGTTTGAACTACTGGCACACAGCTCAGACATCCATGCATACCCCACAAGACATGCCACCAGAGGTCTCTTCACAGTCACCAAGTCCAGAACAGACTATGGGAGGCGCACAGTACTACATAGAGCCATGACTACATGGACCTCTATTCCACAGTACTACATAGAGCCATGACTACATGGAACTCTATTCCACAGTACTACATAGAGACATGACTACATGGAACTCTATTCCACATCAGGTAACTGTAGAATTAGATAAAGCAGGTAGAATGGAACAGCGGGGACTGTGAAGCAACACAAACATTGGCATACACACACACACACACACACACACACACACACACGATAGCATACACACACACACACACACACACAATAGCATACGCACTATACACACACATACACATGGATTTAGTACTGTAGATATGTGGTAGTGGTGGAGTAGGATCCATAATAAACCCCAGGAAGAGTAGCTGCTGCCTTGGCAACAGGAACTAATGGGGATCCATAATAAACCCCAGGAAGAGTAGCTGCTGCCTTGGCAACAGGAACTAATGGGGATCCATAATAAACCCCAGGAAGATTAGCTGATGCCTTGGCACAGGATCTAATGGGGACCCATAATAAACCACAGGAAGAGTAGCTGCTTCCTTGGCAACAGGATCTAATGGGGATCCATAATAAACCCCAGGAAGAGTAGCTGCTGTCTTGGCAACAGGATCTAATGGGGATCCATAATAAACCCCAGGAAGAGTAGCTGCTGCCTTGGCAGGAACTAGGGGATCGATAATAAACCCCAGGAAGAGTAGCTGCTGCCTTGGCAGGAACTGGGGGATCGATAATAAACCCCAGGAAGAGTAGCTGCTGCCTTGACAGGAACTAGGGGATCGATAATAAACCCCAGGAAGAGTAGCTGCTGCCTTGGCAGGAACTAATGGGGATCCATAATAAACCCCAGGAAGAGTAGCTGCTCTAATGGGGATCCATAATAAACCACAGGAAGAGTAGCTGCTGCCTTGACAGGAACTAATGGGGATCCATAATAAACCCCAGGAAGAGTAGCTGCTGCCTTGGCAGGAACTAGGGGATCGATAATAAACCCCAGGAAGAGTAGCTGCTGCCTTGGCAGGAACTAGGGGATCGATAATAAACCCCAGGAAGAGTATCTGCTGCCTTGACAGGAACTAGGGGATCGATAATAAACCCCAGGAAGAGTAGCTGCTGCCTTGGCAGGAACTAATGGGGATCCATAAAATAAATGTTTGACGAGCAGGTGTCCACATACTGTTGGTCATTTATTGTAAGGATAGTAATTTATCATTATAATATCTGTGACACCAGGCTACATGTATATATATAATAATCTATCATTATAATAACTGACTACAGCATCATATACTGGACTACACTAGTATGGACTACAGCATCATATACTGGACTACACTAGTATGGACTACAGCATCATATACTGGACTACACTAGTATGGACTACAGCATCATATACTGGACTACACTAGTATGGACTACAGCATCATATACTGGACTACACTAGTATGGACTACAGCATCATATACTGGACTACACTAGTATGGACTACAGCATCATATACTGGACTACACTAGTCTGGACTACAGCATCATGTACTGGACTACACTAGTCTGGACTACACTATTCTGGACTACACTAGTCTGGACTACACTAGTCTGGACCACATCATAATGTACTGGACTACACTAGTCTGGACTACAGCATCATATACTGGACTACACTAGTCTGGACTACAGCATCATATACTGGACTACACTAGTCTGGACTACAGCATCATATACTGGACTACACTAGTCTGGACTACAGCATCATGTACTGGACTACACTAGTCTGGACTACAGCATCATATACTGGACTACACTATTCTGGACTACACTATTCTGGACTACACTAGTCTGGACTACAGCATCATATACTGGACTACACTAGTCTGGACTACAGCATCATATACTGGACTACACTAGTCTGGACTACAGCATCATATACTGGACTACACTATTCTGGACTACACTATTCTGGACTACACTATTCTGGACTACACTAGTCTGGACTACAGCATCATGTACTGGACTACACTAGTCTGGACTACACTAGTCTGGACCACATCATAATGTACTGGACTACACTAGTCTGGACTACAGCATCATATACTGGACTACACTAGTCTGGACTACAGCATCATATACTGGACTACACTAGTCTGGACTACAGCATCATATACTGGACTACACTAGTCTGGACTACAGCATCATGTACTGGACTACACTAGTCTGGACTACACTAGTCTGGACTACACTAGTCTGGACTACAGCATCATATACTGGACTACACTAGTCTGGACTACAGCATCATATACTGGACTACACTAGTCTGGACTACACTAGTCTGGACTACACTAGTCTGGACTACAGCATCATAGTCTGGACTACAGCATCATAGTCTGGACTACACTAGTATGGACTACAGCATCATATACTGGACTACACTAGTCTGGACTACACTAGTCTGGACTACAGCATCATATACTGGACTACACTAGTATGGACTACAGCATCATATACTGGACTACACTAGTCTGGACTACAGCATCATGTACTGGACTACACTAGTCTGGACTACACTATTCTGGACTACACTAGTCTGGACTACACTAGTCTGGACCACATCATAATGTACTGGACTACACTAGTCTGGACTACAGCATCATATACTGGACTACACTAGTCTGGACTACAGCATCATATACTGGACTACACTAGTCTGGACTACAGCATCATATACTGGACTACACTAGTCTGGACTACAGCATCATGTACTGGACTACACTAGTCTGGACTACAGCATCATATACTGGACTACACTATTCTGGACTACACTATTCTGGACTACACTAGTCTGGACTACAGCATCATATACTGGACTACACTAGTCTGGACTACAGCATCATATACTGGACTACACTAGTCTGGACTACAGCATCATATACTGGACTACACTATTCTGGACTACACTATTCTGGACTACACTATTCTGGACTACACTAGTCTGGACTACAGCATCATGTACTGGACTACACTAGTCTGGACTACACTAGTCTGGACCACATCATAATGTACTGGACTACACTAGTCTGGACTACAGCATCATATACTGGACTACACTAGTCTGGACTACAGCATCATATACTGGACTACACTAGTCTGGACTACAGCATCATATACTGGACTACACTAGTCTGGACTACAGCATCATGTACTGGACTACACTAGTCTGGACTACACTAGTCTGGACTACACTAGTCTGGACTACAGCATCATATACTGGACTACACTAGTCTGGACTACAGCATCATATACTGGACTACACTAGTCTGGACTACACTAGTCTGGACTACACTAGTCTGGACTACAGCATCATAGTCTGGACTACAGCATCATAGTCTGGACTACACTAGTATGGACTACAGCATCATATACTGGACTACACTAGTCTGGACTACACTAGTCTGGACTACAGCATCATAGTCTGGACTACAGCATCATAGTCTGGACTACACTAGCTCAGTTTGCCGAACTTGTGAACACGACGCCCTTGTTGTGTGTGTAGTCTGTTTTAAAGTGATGTGATATGTACCATGACGCCCTTGTTGTGTGTGTCGTCTGTTTTAAAGTGATGTGATATGTACCATGACGCCCTTGTTGTGTGTGTCGTCTGTTTTAAAGTGATGTGATATGTACCATGACGCCCTTGTTGTGTGTGTCGTCTGTTTTAAAGTGATGTAACATGTACCATGATTACTATCCAGGTTGAACCTGCGGGAGCTGGGACCCTGGACCTGTCACATGAGGTGGTTGGTCTGGGTGATGGCCTCTGTTGGAACCACATACGTCTTCTTCTTCCACGAGAGGTGAGGTGGTTATGGGGAGGGGGGGGGGGGGGGGGAGGAGAGGTAACGTGGTTATGGTGGGAGGGGGGCATCTACGAGAGGTGAGGTGGGTATGGGGAGGGGGGGCTTCTACGAGAGGTGAGGTGGTTATGGGGAGGGGGGGCTTCTACGAGAGGTGAGGTGGTTATGGGGAGGGGGGGCTTCTACGAGAGGTGAGGTGGTTATGGGGAGGGGGGGGCTTCTACGAGAGGTGAGGTGGTTATGGGGAGGGGAGGGGGGGCTTCTACGAGAGGTGAGGTGGTTATGGGGAGGGGGGGGCTTCTACGAGAGGTGAGGTGGGTATGGGGGGAAGGCATCTACGAGAGGTAACGTGGTTATGGTGGGGGGGGCATCTACGAGAGGTGAGGTGGTTATGGTGGGGGGGGGGGCATCTACGAGAGGTGAGGTGGGTATGGGGGGGAGGCATCTACGAAAGGTAACGTGGTTATGGTGTTGGGGGCATCTACGAGAGGTGAGGTGGTTATGGGGAGGGGGGGGGGGGGGCTTCTACGAGAGGTGAGGTGGGTATGGGGGGGAGGCATCTACAAGAGGTAACGTGGTTATGGTGGGGGGGGGGCATCTACGAGAGGTGAGGTGGGTATGGGGGGAGGCATCTACGAGAGGTAACGTGGTTATGGTGGGGGGGGGCATCTACGAGAGGTGAGGTGGTTATGGGGGGGGGCATCTACGAGAGGTAACGTGGTTATGTGGGGGGGGGGGGTGGTGTTTTCTACCACGAGAGGTAACGTGTTTGTGGTGGGGGGGGCTTCTACGAGAGGTAACGTGGTTATGGGGGGGGGGGGGGTGTTTTCTTCAATGAGAGGTAACATGTTTGTGGTGGGGGGTGGCTTCTACGAGAGGTAACATGTTTGTGTTGGGGGGGGTGTCTTCTCCCACGAGAGGTAACGTGTTTGTGGGTGATGTGGGGGGGTGTCTTCCCCCACGAGAGGTAACGTGTTTGTGGGTGATGTGGGGGGGGTGTCTTCTTCCACGAGAGGTAACGTGTTTGTGGTGGGGGGGAGGGGTGTGTCTTCTCCCACGAGAGGTAAGAGGTCACAATACTCCACTCTGACCTTTTAACCCTGACTCTTGTGAGACCCTAAACCCTAACTATGTTCCTGACCTATATCTAACCTCCTCCTTCTCTCTTTCTCTCTCGCTCTTTCTCTCTCTCTCTCTGTCTCTCTCTCTGTCTCTCTCTGTGTCTCTCTGTGTCTCTCTCTGTCTCTGTCTCTCTCTCTCTCTCTCTCTCTCTCTCTCTCTCTCTCTCTGTCTCTCTCTCTGTCTCTCTCTGTCTCTATCTCTCCAGGTATAAGTTGATGGAACTGATCTGTTATACAGTGATGGGAGTGTTCCCAGCCTTGGTCATCCTGTCAATGGTGAGACACTTTTAGACATCAAACTCTAAAAATGCTCAAATCGGGGATATTGACTTGCATTGGTTTTTAGAGCACAAATGCAACAAAAAAAGTTAGCATTTTAAGAAGGTGGCCAGGTAAAGGTGGCCAGGTAAATCTAGCCAGGTAAAGGGGGCCAGGTAAAGGTGGCCAGGTAAAGGGGGCCAGGTAAAGGTGGCCAGGTAAAGGGGGCCAGGTAAAGGTGGGCAGGTAAAGGGGGCCAGGTAAAGGTGGCCAGGTAAAGGTGGCCAGGTAAAGGGGGCCAGGTAAAGGTGGGCAGGTAAAGGGGGCCAGGTAAAGGGGGCCAGGTGAAGGTGGGCAGGTAAAGGGGGCCAGGTAAAGGTGGCCAGGTAAAGGGGGGCAGGTTAATCTAGCCAGGTAAAGGTGGCCAGGTAAAGGGGGGCAGGTTAATCTAGCCAGGTAAAGGTGGCCAGGTAAAGGTGGCCAGGTAAAGGGGGCCAGGTAAAGGTGGCCAGGTAAAGGTGGCCAGGTAAAGGTGGCCAGGTAAATATATTCAGGTAAAGGTGGTCAGGTAAAGGTGGCCAGGTAAAGGGGGCCAGGTTAATCTATCCAGGTAAAGGTGGTCAGGTAAAGGGGGCCAGGTAAAGGTGGCCAGGTAAATCTAGTCAGGTAAAGGGGGCCAGGTAAAGGTGGCCAGGTTAATCTAGCCAGGTAAAGGGGGCCAGGTAAAGGTGGCCAGGTAAATCTAGCCAGGTAAAGGGGGCCAGGTAAAGGTGGCCAGGTAAATCTAGCCAGGTAAAGGTGGTCAGGTAAAGGTGGCCAGGTAAAGGGGGCCAGGTTAATCTAGCCAGGTAAAGGTGGCCAGGTAAAGGGGGCCAGGTAAAGGTGGCCAGGTAAATCTAGCCAGGTGAAGGGGGCCAGGTAAAGGTGGCCAGGTAAAGGGGGGCAGGTTAATCTAGCCAGGTAAAGGTGGCCAGGTAAAGGTGGCCAGGTAAAGGGGGCCAGGTAAAGGGGGCCAGGTAAAGGTGGCCAGGTAAAGGTGGCCAGGTAAAGGTGGCCAGGTAAATCTATTCAGGTAAAGGTGGTCAGGTAAAGGTGACCAGGTAAAGGGGGCCAGGTTAATCTAGCCAGGTAAAGGTGGCCAGGTAAAGGGGGCCAGGTAAAGGTGGCCAGGTAAATCTAGCCAGGTAAAGGGGGCCAGGTAAAGGTGGCCAGGTTAATCTAGCCAGGTAAAGGGGGCCAGGTAAAGGTGGCCAGGTAAATCTAGCCAGGTAAAGGGGGCCAGGTAAAGGTGGCCAGGTAAATCTAGCCAGGTAAAGGGGGCCAGGTAAAGGTGGCCAGGTAAATCTAGCCAGGTAAAGGGGACCAGGTAAAGGTGGCCAGGTAAAGGTGGCCAGGTAAAGGGGGCCAGGTAAAGGGGGCCAGGTAAAGGTGGCCAGGTAAAGGTGGCCAGGTAAATCTAGCCAGGTAAAGGGGGCCAGGTTAATCTAGCCAGGTAAAGGGGGCCAGGTAAAGGTGGCCAGGTAAAGGGGACCAGGTAAATCTAGCCAGGTAAAGGGGGCCAGGTAAAGGTGGCCAGGTAAAGGTGGCCAGGTAAAGGGGGCCAGGTAAATCTAGCCAGGTAAAGGGGACCAGGTAAATCTAGCCAGATAAAGGGGGCCAGGTAAAGGGGGCCAGGTAAAGGGGGCCAGGTAAAGGGGGCCAGGTAAAGGTGGCCAGGTTAATCTAGCCAGGTAAAGGGGACCAGGTAAATCTAGCCAGGTAAAGGTGGCCAGGTAAAGGTGGCCAGGTTAATCTAGCCAGGTAAAGGGGACCAGGTAAATCTAGCCAGGTAAAGGTGGCCAGGTAAAGGGGGCCAGGTAAAGGGGGCCAGGTAAAGGTGGCCAGGTAAAGGTGGCCAGGTAAAGGGGGCCAGGTAAATCTAGCCAGGTAAAGGGGGCCAGGTAAAGGGGGCCAGGTAAAGGTGGCCAGGTAAAGGGGGCCAGGTAAAGGGGGCCAGGTAAAGGGGGCCAGGTAAAGGGGGCCAGGTAAATCTAGCCAGGTAAAGGGGGCCAGGTAAAGGGGGCCAGGTAAAGGGGGCCAGGTATAGGTGGCCAGGTTAATCTAGCCAGGTAAAGGGGGCCAGGTAAAGGGGGCCAGGTAAAGGTGGCCAGGTAAAGGGGGCCAGGTAAAGGTGGCCAGGTAAAGGTGGCCAGGTTAATCTAGCCAGGTAAAGGGGGCCAGGTAAAGGGGGCCAGGTAAAGGTGGCCAGGTAAAGGTGGCCAGGTAAAGGGGGCCAGGTTAATCTAGCCAGGTAAAGGGGGCCAGGTTAATCTAGCCAGGTAAAGGGGGCCAGGTTAATCTAGCCAGGTAAAGGGGGGCAGGTTAATCTAGCCAGGTAAAGGGGGCCAGGTTAATCTAGCCAGGTAAAGGGGGCCAGGTTAATCTAGCCAGGTAAAGGGGGCCAGGTTAATCTAGCCAGGTAAAGGGGGCCAGGTAAAGGTGGCCAGGTAAAGGGGGCCAGGTTAATCTAGCCAGGTAAAGGTGGCCAGGTTAATCTAGCCAGGTAAAGGGGGCCAGGTAAATCTAGCCAGGTAAAGGGGGCCAGGTAAAGGGGGCCAGGTAAATCTAGCCAGGTAAAGGTGGCCAGGTAAAGGGGGCCAGGTAAAGGTGGCCAGGTAAAGGTGGCCAGGTAAAGGTGGCCAGGTAAAGGGGGCCAGGTAAAGGGGGCCAGGTAAAGGTGGCCAGGTAAAGGTGGCCAGGTAAAGGTGGCCAGGTAAAGTTAGCCAGGTAAAGTTAGCCAGGTAAAGTTAGCCAGGTAAAGTTAGCCAGGTAAAGGTGGCCAGGTAAAGGTGGCCAGGTAAAGTGGGCCAGGTTAATCTAGCCAGGTAAAGGTGGCCAGGTAAAGTTAGCCAGGTAAAGGTGGCCAGGTAAAGGTGGCCAGGTAAAGGTGGCCAGGTAAAGGTGGCCAGGTAAAGGTGGCCAGGTAAATCTAGCCAGGTAAAGGTGGCCAGGTAAAGGTGGCCAGGTAAAGGTAGCCAGGTAAAGGTAGCCAGGTAAAGGTGGCCAGGTAAAGGGGACCAGGTAAAGGTGGCCAGGTAAAGGTGGCCAGGTAAAGGTAGCCAGGTAAATCTAGCCAGGTAAAGGTGGCCAGGTAAAGGTGGCCAGGTAAATGTAGCCAGGTAAAGGTGGCCAGGTAAAGGTGGCCAGGTAAATGTAGCCAGGTAAAGGGGGCCAGGTAAAGGGGGCCAGGTAAAGGTAGCCAGGTAAAGGTGGCCAGGTAAAGGTGGCCAGGTAAAGGGGGCCAGGTAAATGTGGCCAGGTAAATGTGGCCAGGTAAAGGGGGCCAGGTAAATCTAGCCAGGTAAAGGTGGCCAGGTAAAGGAAACCAAAGCACGGAATGCTTTCTCTTGTCCGTAGACTGCTTACTGGGACAGAACCATTATGTTATAATCATAATAACACATGGGACTTTCTCTTGTCCCCGTAGACTGCTTACTGGGACAGAACCAGTATGTTATAATCATAATAACACATGGGACTTTCTCTTGTCCGTAGACTGCTTACTGGGACAGAACCAGTATGTTATAATCATAATAACGCATGGGACTTTCTCTTGTCCGTAGACTGCTTACTGGGACAGAACCAGTATGTTATAATCATAATAACGCATGGGGCTTTTAAATAACTTTTTAAGGACCCCGAAGTCTCTTTACAATTGTAGAAATGAAACTAAAAAAAACAGTAATCAAAACAACACAACACAAGGCACAGAAACAAAGAGAATGGTTGTATGGTGATTGAATGGCTCAAGTCAAAACAACACAACACAAGGCTAAACAGAAACAAAGAGAATGGTTGTATGGTAATTGAATGGCTCAAGTCAAAACAACACAACACAAGGCACAGAAACAAAGAGAATGGTTGTATGGTAATTGAATGGCTCAAGTCAAAACAACACAACACAAGGCACAGAAACAAAGAGAATGGTTGTATGGTAATTGAATGGTAATGGCTCAAGGTAGGGAAAGAGTGTGGTGGATCAGTGGATTAACTTTCACCCTTGTTGTCCCCCTGTAGCCAGACCGCGAGGGGCTGTGGGAGTTGTTAGTGGGCGGTGCCTGTTACTGTCTGGGCATGGTGTTCTTCAAGAGTGATGGCCTCGTCCCATTCGCCCATGCCATCTGGCACCTGTTTGTTGCCATGGGAGCAGGCGTCCATTACTACGCCATCTACCGGTACCTCTACACGCCAGCAGCCAATCAGATGAAGACATCCAGATGACACACGGAGACCGGGGGCGAGGGGTGATGACATCACAGGACGTTGAAGGAAGGAGTGGACTTGTGAAGAAGTGATGTCAAGAAAGGAGGGATGGAGAGATGAGAATAGAACCATAGCAACGTGGAGAGATGAGAATAGAACCATAGCAACGTGGAGAGATGAGAATAGAACCATAGCAACGTGGAGAGATGAGAATAGAACCATAGCAACGTGGAGAGATGAGAATAGAACCATAGCAATGTGGAGAGGTGACAATAGAACCATAGCAACATGGAGAGATGAGAATAGAACCATAGCAACGTGGAGAGATGAGAATAGAACCATAGCAACATGGAGAGATGAGAATAGAACCATAGCAACGTGGAGAGATGAGAATAGAACCATAGCAACGTGGAGAGATGAGAATAGAACCATAGCAATGTGGAGAGGTGACAATAGAACCATAGCAACATGGAGAGATGAGAATAGAACCATAGCAACGTGGAGAGATGAGAATAGAACCATAGCAACATGGAGAGATGAGAATAGCAACGTGGAGAGATATTTTTTACATTTCACTTTTATTTAACCAGGTAGGCCAGTTGAGAACAAGTTGAGAACAGTTGAGAACAAGTTCTCATTTACAACTGCGACATGGCCAAGATAAAGCTTGCAGTACGACAAAAACAACAACACGGAGATGAGAATAGAACCATAGAAACATGGGGAGATCACTGGTTTATGTGTCCTAGACAGACAGGATGTAAATGACTAGTTTATGTGTCCTGGACAGACTGGATGTAGATCACTGGTTTATGTGTCCTGGACAGACAGGATGTAGATCACTGGTTTATGTGTCCTGGACAGACAGGATGTAGATCACTGGATGTTGGTCACTGGTTTATGTGTCCTGGACAGACAGGATGTAGATCACTGGTTTATGTGTCCTGGACAGACAGGATGTTGATCACTGGTTTATGTGTCCTGGACAGACTGGATGTAGATCACTGGTTTATGTGTCCTGGACAGACAGGATGTAGATCACTGGTTTATGTGTCCTGGACAGACTGGATGTAGATCACTGGTTTATGTGTCCTGGACAGACTGGATGTAGATCACTGGTTTATGTGTCCTGGACAGACTGGATGTAGATCACTGGATGTTGGTCACTGGTTTATGTGTCCTGGACAGACAGGATGTAAAGTTAGTTATGTAACCCTCCAGTGTAGTGTAGTGTAGTGTGCGTGGTAGAGTATTATTACAACAATTGTTGTTATTATTATTGTTATTATTACTATTATTATAATTACATTCCAGACTAGTGCAGGTATTATCCTATTACAGCCATTATTACTATTATTGTTATTATTACTATTATTATAATTACATTCCAGACTAGTGCAGGTATTATCCTACTACAGCCATTATTACTACTACCATCATTATTATTATTATACTATTGTTACTGTTATTATTATTATTACTATTACTGTTATTATTTGTACTATTATTCGTTTTTACTATTGCTATTACTATTATTATTATTGCTATTATTATTACTATCATTATCAATAGTATTATTATTTTTACTGTTGTTATTATTGCTATTATTATTAGTGTTATTATTTATACTATCATTATTAATAGTATTATTATTATTACTATCATTAGTAATAGTATTATTATTATTACTATCATTATTAATAGTATTATTATTATTATTGCTGTTATTATTTATACTATTATTAATAGTGGTATTATTATTTTTACTGTTGTTATTACTATCATTATTAATAGTAGTATTGATATTATTATTATTATTATTGCTATTAATCTTATTACTGTTGCTGTTATTACTAATATTATAATTATTACTATTATTACCGCTACTATTATTACTATTTATAATAGTATTATTATTATAGTTATTATTACTATTATTACCGCTACTATTATTACTATTTCTAATAGTATTATTATTATACTTATTAGAACTAGTATTACTGTTACTATTATTACTCTTTTTAATAGTATTATTATTATACTTATTAGAACTAGTATTACTGTTACTATTATTACTCTTTCTAATAGTATTATTATTACTGCAGTTATAATTACTATATTATCGTTACTATTATTACTAATTTAATAGTATTATTATTATAATTATTATTACTATATTACTTTTTAATAGTATTATTGTTACTAGTATTATTATTAGTGATGCACCGATATGACATTTTTGGCCAATATTTTCCTAGTTAAATAAAGGTTACACACACACACACACACACACACACACACACACACACACCCCACACTGTTGGCATTGACGTATGTCCCTATTACTAGTAAATGTGATCAAAACCTACTTCTTTCACTTACTTGCTGTGCTGTTTCGTTGTTCATTTGTTCAGTCATTTCCTTTTATCTTTTATTTGATTTCATCTTTATTTAACCAGGTAGGCCATGATGTCATAATGATAGTTTAACCAGGGAGGCCATGATGTCATAATGATAGTTTAACCAGGGAGGCCAGTTGAGAACAAGTTCTCATTTACAACTGCGACCTGGCAAAGATAAAGCAAAGCAGTGCGACAAAAACAACAACACAGAGTTACACGTAAACAAACGTACAGTCAATAATACAATATAACAAATGCTACGGGTGGGTGTTGCTATGGTGACCAGTGAGCCGAGATAAGGCGGGGCTTTACCTAGCAAAGACTTATAGATGACCTGGAGCCAGTGGGTTTGGCGACGAGTATGAAGCGAGGGCCAGCCAACGAGAGCATACAGGTCGCAGTGGTGGGTGGTATAAGGGGCTTTGGTGACAAAACGGATGGCACTGTGATAGACTGCATACAATTTTCTGAGTAGAGTGTTGGAGGCTATTTTGTAAATGACATCTCCGAAGTCGAGGATCGGTAGGATGGTCAGTTTAACGAGGGTATGTTTGGCAGCGTGAGTGAAGCATGTTTGTTACGAAATAGTAAGCCGATTCTAGATTTAATTTTGGATTGGAGATGTTTAATGTTGAGTCTGGAAGGAGAGTTTACAGTCTAACCAGACACCTAGATATTTGTAGTTGTCCACATATTCAACCACTGGGTTAGTTAGGTGACCTGGGTTAGGTCAGACATGTTGACCCCTCTGGGTCCCCAGGACCAGGAACCACTGGGTTAGTTAGGTGACCTGGGTTAGGTCAGACATGTTGACCCCTCTGGGTCCCCAGGACCAGGAACCACTGGGTTAGTTAGGTGACCTGGGTTAGGTCAGACATGTTGACCCCTCTGGGTCCCCAGGACCAGGAACCACTGGGTTAGTTAGGTGACCTGGGTTAGGTCAGACATGTTGACCCCTCTGGGTCCCCAGGACCAGGAACCACTGGGTTAGTTAGGTGACCTGGGTCTAGAAGGCCCCTCTGATGATTTAGAAACAGACAGTGTGGATGTTATAATGTCTCAATATGTTTGCTCACTTCAATAGTGTCTTTGGTTATTCTCAGAGGATCTGAGAGGAATGTCATCAATACTATTATACTTCTGTATATTATTATGTTGTCGTATTCCAGGACATGACCTCTCCTGCCCTTCGCCCCTCTGATGTCCTTTATTCTGACAGCAGTGGAAAGCCCTTCCCAACCACTGATCTGACAGCAGCAGAAAGCCCTTCCCAACCGCTGATCTGACAGCAGCAGAAAGCCCTTCCCAACCACTGATCTGACAGCAGCAGAAAGCCCTTCCCAACCACTGATCTGACAGCAGCAGAAAGCCCTTCCCAACCACTGATCTGACAGCAGCGGAAAGCCCTTCCCAACCACTGATCTGACAGCAGCAGAAAGCCCTTCCCAACCACTGATCTGACAGCAGCAGAAAGCCCTTCCCAACCACTGATCTGACAGCAGCAGAAAGCCCTTCCCAACCACTGATCTGACAGCAGCAGAAAGCCCTTCCCAACCACTGATCTGACAGCAGCGGAAAGCCCTTCCCAACCACTGATCTGACAGCAGCAGAAAGCCCTTCCCAACCACTGATCTGACAGCAGCAGAAAGCCCTTCCCAACCACTGATCTGACAGCAGCAGAAAGCCCTTCCCAACCACTGATCTGACAGCAGCAGAAAGCCCTGCCCAACCACTGATCTGACAGCAGCAGAAAGCCCTTCCCAACCACTGATCTGACAGCAGGAGAAAGCCCTTCCCAACCGCTGCCCTGACAGCAGCAGAAAGCCCTTCCCAACCACTGCCTTGACAGCAGGAGAAAGCCCTTCCCAACCACTGATCTGACAGCAGCGGAAAGCCCTTCCCAACCACTGATCTGACAGCAGCAGAAAGCCCTTCCCAACCACTGATCTGACAGCAGCAGAAAGCCCTTCCCAACCACTGATCTGACAGCAGCAGAAAGCCCTTCCCAACCACTGATCTGACAGCAGCAGAAAGCCCTTCCCAACCACTGATCTGACAGCAGCAGAAAGCCCTTCCCAACCACTGATCTGACAGCAGCAGAAAGTCCTTTCCAACCACTGATATGACAGCAGTGGAAAGCCCTTCCCAACCACTGATCTGACAGCAGTGGAAAGCCCTTCCCAACCACTGATCTGACAGCACCAAAAAGCCCTTCCCAACCACTGATCTGACAGCAGCAGAAAGCCCTTCACAACCACTGATCTGACAGCAGCGGAAAGCCCTTCCCAACCACTGATCTGACAGCAGCAGAAAGCCCTTCCCAACCACTGATCTGACAGCAGCAGAAAGCCCTTCCCAACCACTGATCTGACAGCAGCAGAAAGCCCTTCCCAACCACTGATCTGACAGCAGCAGAAAGCCCTTCCCAACCACTGATCTGACAGCAGCAGAAAGCCCTTCCCAACCACTGATCTGACAGCAGCAGAAAGTCCTTTCCAACCACTGATATGACAGCAGCGGAAAGCCCTTCCCAACCACTGATCTGACAGCAGTGGAAAGCCCTTCCCAACCACTGATCTGACAGCACCAAAAAGCCCTTCCCAACCACTGATCTGACAGCAGCAGAAAGCCCTTCACAACCACTGATCTGACAGCAGCAGAAAGCCCTTCCCAACCACTGATCTGACAGCAGCAGAAAGCCCTTCCCAACCACTGATCTGACAGCAGCAGAAAGCCCTTCCCAACCACTGATCTGACAGCAGCAGAAAGCCCTTCCCAACCACTGATCTGACAGCAGCAGAAAGCCCTTCCCAACCACTGATCTGACAGCAGCAGAAAGCCCTGCCCAACCACTGATCTGACAGCAGCAGAAAGCCCTTCCCAACCACTGATCTGACAGCAGGAGAAAGCCCTTCCCAACCGCTGCCCTGACAGCAGCAGAAAGCCCTTCCCAACCACTGCCTTGACAGCAGGAGAAAGCCCTTCCCAACCACTGCCCTGACAGCAGGAGAAAGCCCTTCCCTCCTGGCCCTCCTGACCCTGACACAGTGACCTCCTGACCCTGACACAGTGACCTCCTGACCCTGACACAGTGACCCCCCGACCTCACACTGCTGTGTTTTATAGCACAGTGACCACGGTGACCTCCTGACCCTGACACAGTGACCCCCCGACCTCACACTGCTGTGTTTTATAGCACAGTGACCACGGTGACCTCCTGACCCTGACACAGTGACCTCCTGACCCTGACACAGTGACCCCCCCGACCTCACACTGCTGTGTTTTATAGCACAGTGACCACGGTGACCTCCTGACCCTGACACAGTGACCTCCTGACCCTGACACAGTGACCCCCCCGACCTCACACTGCTGTGTTTTATAGCACAGTGACCACGGTGACCTCCTGACCCTGACAGTGACCCCCCCGACCTCACACTGCTGTGTTTTATAGCACAGTGACCACGGTGACCTCCTGACCCTGACACAGTGACCCCCCCGACCTCACACTGCTGTGTTTTATAGCACAGTGACCACAGTGACCTCCTGACCCTGACACAGTGACCCCCCCGACCTCACACTGCTGTGTTTTATAGCACAGTGACCACGGTGACCTCCTGACCCTGACACAGTGACCCCCCCGACCTCGGACTTCTGTGTTTACACAGACAGTATTGTAACACGGATGTAACATTAAAACACATAGGCCTAGGTAACATGGTAACATGTATGTAACATGTATGTGCTCTGCTGTAGGAGCACACTATCCTGTAGTGTTCTGAGCCCCCCCCCCCAAACCCCCACCCTCCGCACCTCCAGATTCAGAAATGGCACCCTATTTCCAATATAGTGCACTACTTTCTTTTGATATGCGGGAGACCCCTGAGTTAGAATCGACCGCCTGTCGCAGAACCCTCGCTCTGTTGCTATGGCGATGCCCTAAATAAGCTAGGGTACCAAAACCCCGCCCCTCCTTCCCTCCACTGCTCTCCAGAATAGATACCTCGTCTCCTCTGTCACGTCTTGTTGTTTCTTCTCCCCGGTGTCGTTAAACCGGCGTTCCTGATTAATGTGGTTAATATGTTGTTGTTGTTGTTGTTGTTGTTGTGATTCCGATTTGTTGTTATTATTCTATTTCAGCATCGCTCTTTAAACAATGAGTCAGTTTGTGAATGAACTGGCTGACAACAACTGACCAATCACACGTCAGACTGGGAGACGTACGCTGACCAATCACGCGTCAGACTAGGAGACGTACTCAGACCAATCACACGTCAGACTAGGAGACGTACTCAGACCAATCACACGTCAGACTAGGAGACGTACTCAGACCAATCACACGTCAGACTGGGAGACGTACTCAGACCAATCACACGTCAGACTGGGAGACGTACGCTGACCAATCACACGTCAGACTGGGAGACGTACGCTGACCAATCACACGTCAGACTAGGAGACGTACGCTGACCAATCACACGTCAGACTAGGAGACGTACGCTGACCAATCACACGTCAGACTGGGAGACGTACGCTGACCAATCACGCGTCAGACTGGGAGACGTACTCAGACCAATCACACGTCAGACTGGGAGACGTACGCTGACCAATCACACGTCAGACTAGGAGACGTACGCTGACCAATCACGCGTCAGACTGGGAGACGTACTCAGACCAATCACACGTCAGACTGGGAGACGTACGCTGACCAATCACACGTCAGACTGGGAGACGTACTCAGACCAATCACACGTCAGACTGGGAGACGTACTCAGACCAATCACACGTCAGACTAGGAGACGTACTCAGACCAATCACACGTCAGACTGGGAGACGTACGCTGACCAATCACACGTCAGACTAGGAGACGTACGCTGACCAATCACACGTCAGACTAGGAGACGTACGCTGACCAATCACACGTCAGACTGGGAGACGTACGCTGACCAATCACGCGTCAGACTGGGAGACGTACTCAGACCAATCACACGTCAGACTGGGAGACGTACGCTGACCAATCACACGTCAGACTAGGAGACGTACGCTGACCAATCACACGTCAGACTAGGAGACGTACGCTGACCAATCACACGTCAGACTAGGAGACGTACGCTGACCAATCACACGTCAGACTGGGAGACGTACGCTGACCAATCACGCGTCAGACTGGGAGACGTACTCAGACCAATCACACGTCAGACTGGGAGACGTACGCTGACCAATCACACGTCAGACTAGGAGACGTACGCTGACCAATCACACGTCAGACTGGGAGACGTACGCTGACCAATCACGCGTCAGACTGGGAGACGTACTCAGACCAATCACACGTCAGACTGGGAGACGTACGCTGACCAATCACACGTCAGACTAGGAGACGTACGCTGACCAATCACGCGTCAGACTGGGAGACGTACTCAGACCAATCACACGTCAGACTGGGAGACGTACGCTGACCAATCACACGTCAGACTGGGAGACGTACTCAGACCAATCACACGTCAGACTGGGAGACGTACTCAGACCAATCACACGTCAGACTAGGAGACGTACTCAGACCAATCACACGTCAGACTGGGAGACGTACGCTGACCAATCACACGTCAGACTAGGAGACGTACGCTGACCAATCACACGTCAGACTAGGAGACGTACGCTGACCAATCACACGTCAGACTGGGAGACGTACGCTGACCAATCACGCGTCAGACTGGGAGACGTACTCAGACCAATCACACGTCAGACTGGGAGACGTACGCTGACCAATCACACGTCAGACTAGGAGACGTACGCTGACCAATCACGCGTCAGACTGGGAGACGTACTCAGACCAATCACACGTCAGACTGGGAGACGTACTCAGACCAATCACACGTCAGACTGGGAGACGTACTCAGACCAATCACACGTCAGACTGGGAGACGTACTCAGACCAATCACACGTCAGACTGGGAGACGTACTCAGACCAATCACACGTCAGACTGGGAGACGTACTCAGACCAATCACACGTCAGACTGGGAGACGTACGCTGACCAATCACGCGTCAGACTAGGAGACGTACGGTTGATCACCAGTTTGGGATGGTATAGACTGCTCTTAATGCTGCAAGTCTGTAATTTAGCTCGTCCCCCTTGTGGTCACAGGACGAAATGCACAAACAATCAACACTCAAAACGAAACATATTAAGCCAATCGATGTATAGACTCGTGAAGAACCTCTGTTTACAAACAATGGTTGGTTTCAGAGTGTCAGTAGGGAGCTAACAGAGTGTTCTACTGCCACAGAGAGACTGGTGTTCTCCAGCCCTTATCATAGACAGACCATAGAGGTGTTATAGACAGGTTATAGACAGACTGGTGTTCTCCAGCCCTTATCATAGACAGACCATAGAGGTGTTATAGACAGGTTATAGACAGACTGGTGTTCTCCAGCCCTTATCATAGACAGACCATAGAGGTGTTATAGACAGGTTACAGACAGACTGGTGTTCTCCAGCCCTTATCATAGACAGACCATAGAGGTGTCATAGACAGGTCATAGAGGTGTTATAGACCGTTCACAGACAGACTGGTGTTCTCCAGCCCTTATAACGGACGGTTATTACACTTCATAGACAGGTCATAGAGGTGTCATAGACAGGTCATAGAGGTGTCATAGACAGGTCATAGACGGGTCATAGAGGTGTCATAGACAGGTCATAGAGGTGTCATAGACAGGTCATAGACGGGTCATAGATGGGTCATAGAGGTGTCATAGACCGTTAATAGACCGGTCATAGAGAGACCATAGAGGTGTCATAGACCGTTCATGGACAGACCATAGAGGTGTCATAGACTGTTCATAGAGAGGTTATAGACAGATCATAGACAGGTCATAGAGGTGTCATAGACAGGTCATAGATAGGTTATAGACTGTTCATAGACAGGTCATAGAGGTGTCATAGACAGGTCATAGAGGTGCCATAGACGGGTCATAGAGGTGTCATAGACAGACCATAGAGGTGTCATAGACAGTTAATAGACCGGTCATAGCGAGGTTATAGACAGGTCATAGAGGTGTCATAGACCGTTCATAGACAGACCATAGAGGTGTCATAGACTGTTCATAGACAGACCATAGAGGTGTCATAGACTGTTCATAGACAGGTCATAGAGAGGTTATAGACAGATCATAGACAGGTCATAGAGGTGTCATAGACAGGTCATATATAGGTTATAGACAGGTCATAGAGGTGTCATAGACTGTTCATAGACAGGTCATAGAGGTGTCATAGACAGCTCATAGAGGTGTCATCGATAGAGCTATCATACGTTTGTCAGATCTGTATTATGTATCTCATAGATCAGCCATGTTTTAGAGCACATAGGCAGGTTAACATGTTACAGAACTATAAAAGACTCGTTATGAACAGGTAATAACTGGTCTACGGGACACTGAGAGTCTGTCTCTACTGCCACAACACCACATCTGTTATACCATGACATAAGTCTGTTATGAACATGCTATGAACATAGTATAGATGCTTAATAAGGGTAGTCGTCAGTCTCTCTACTGCCACAACACCACATCTGTTATACCATGACATAAGTATGTTATGAACATGTTATGAACATGTTATAGATGCTTAATAAGGGTAGTCGTCAGTCTCTCTACTGCCACAACACCACACCTGTCAGACCATGACATAAGTATGTTATGAACATGCTATGAACATGTTATAGATGCTTAATAAGGGTAGTAGTCAGTCTCTCTACTGCCACAACACCACACCTGTTATACCATGACATAAGTATGTTATAAACATGTTATAGATGCTTAATAAGGGTAGTCGTCAGTCTCTCTACTGCCACAACACTGCCTCAGACGTTGCCATGGATGTGTTTTCTAATGTAAATAAGTCCCTCCCACTTTCTACACCGCCCATGGGCCTTTATAAACCCTCTTCACCCTCTTCATAGGAGCTCTATAACAGCCTGCATTACTACTCCATACGTAGTGGTTATAAGTGTTTATAATGCTATAAGTGTTTCTGTGGAGCTGGCCATTGGGCTTGGACTACCATCTACAGAGAGCAGGGTTTTGATTCCACCAAGCAGTGACACACCTGATGATTCTACTTGTCAAAATCTTTGATTTAATATTACTGTGATGATGATGATGATGTGTTTTCTATGTGTCTGTCATTTTAATAACAAGCTTTTATATCAGTGAGATTCAGTCTACTGTGGTTATTATGATGTCTGTGTCTCTCTCTGTCTGTCTGTTTCCTACCTGTCTGTCTGTCTGTCTGTCAGTCTACTGTGGTTATTATGATGTCTGTCTGTCTGTCTGTCTGTCTGTGTCTGTCTGTTTCCTACCTGTTTGTCTGCTCTCTCTCTCTGTCTGTCTGTGTCTCTGTTTCCTACCTGTTTGTTCTGTGTGCCTGTCACTGTGGCAACAGTTTGAGGAAGGCCCTTTCCTGTTTCAGCAGGACAATGCCCCTGTGCACAAATCTAGGTTTATACAGAAATGGTTTATTGAGATCAGTGTGGAAGAACTTGGCTAGCCTGCACAGAGCCCTGACCTCAACCCTTTGAACTGAACACCTTTGGGATGAATTGGAATGTCGACTGCGAGCCAGGTCTAATCGCCCCCCAACATCAGTGCCCGACCTCACTAATGCCCTTGTGGCTGAATGGAAGCAAGTCCCCACAGCAATGTTCCAACATCTAGTGGAAAGCCTCCCCAGAAGAGTGGAGGCTGTTATAGCAGCAATGTTCCAACATCTAGTGGAAAGCCTTCCCGAAAGAGTGGAGGCTGTTACGGCAGCAAACGGAGGGACCACCTCCCTATTAACACCCATGATTTTGGAATGAGATGTTCTACGAGCCGGTGTCCACATACTTCTGGTCGATTAGTGTATCTGGACCCTCTAATTGTACCAGTCTTTATGATCCGCCAGAGGGCGCCGTTTCACTGCATTAAGTTCAGTCTGCTGCTGCGCTGCCTTCAGATTCAGAATGACAGTGCCCTGTTGGTGTGAGCAAACATTCAATACCGTACGGTAATTCATTGATGACTTTAATATGCTACGAAGCAAACCGGTAAGGGGGGGGGGGGGGGGGGGGGGGATCAAGAGCTTTCGAATCTTTCTGAAGACGCATCGAACTAGTTGAGATGATTTAGCATCTTATTCTCCTCGTTACGTTTAATGACGCCTTTGATGACACCACCAAGCTCTAAGAAGTGTTCAGTATTCCAACCACACGCAACTCACCTTTACGGGCCTACATCGTGCCCGCGCCGCGCGTGTCCGCCAGACGGAGACCTGTGGTGTCCACACTTTGCGCATCAGCAGGTGCACCCACCCCACCCATACCCAGAGCGAACCGAAAGGTTCCCGGTGAGTGAGCTCGTGTGTTTCCGTCACCGTTCGTAACCCCGGTTTGGTGTGGAATGCAGACGCCAGAGGAACAGAGAGGGCTCGAGCAATCCGTGGAGGCGCGCGAGTGGAACGGGGAGGAAAAAAACGGTTCACTTAACAATTAACGAGGAGGAAGTTACCGAGTGACTGTCAAAGGGACTCCGTTACCGGTCCATATTCCAAGGAGATATACGCGTTAACTGGTTCAGTCGATTCCATAGGTTGCACACGGGATGAAGAGAGGTCCGGGGTTTCTCCGGTGTGCACCGTATGAACGCAGACACTGCAGACAACGTGAGTGGTGTTACTATACACTGTCTACACACATTACTGTATTCTAACCAACCAGGTAACACTGTCTCGTAGAAGGATATCAGAATGATATTCAGTTCCTGAATTAGACCATTAGATTATTATGTAGCCTTTCACGAGACCATTTTTAAAGAGACGTATTTGATTATCTTGGACGTGTTGCAACATCTTGGTCACACACAGTTAAATCATAGGAGGGGCAACACACACACACACACACACACACACAGTCAGTAGGAATAGAAACACACACCTTGTGTTACAACCTGAAAATGTGTGTTTCCTATTATTACCGACTGTGTGTGTTATAAAATCAGCGGCCGTGAGTGGAGACGGGTCCAGGGTATTTACACCGAGGTGGATTAAATCCGAGGTTTTAACTACGTGCCTTTTTTGTTTTTTTGTTGTTGCCTTGGCGGTTGCTATTGACAACCAGACTGCGCAAACTCTGACACGAGTTCATAATGTAGTGGGTTAGTTTAGTTGGGTTGGTTTAGTAGTTTAGTTGGGTTGGTTTAGTTGGGTTAGTTGGGTTGGATTCGACCATGCTGGTCATTTATGAACATTTGAACATCTTGGCCATGTTCTGTTATAATCTCCACCCGGCACAGCCAGAAGAGGACTGGCCACCCCACATAGCCTGGTTCCTCTCTAGGTTTCTTCCTAGGTTTTGGCCTTTCTAGAGAGGTTTTCCTAGCCACCGTGCTTCTACACCTGCATTGCTTGCTGTTTGGGGTTTTAGGCTGGGTTTCTGTACAGCACTTTGAGATATCAGCTGATGTACGAAGGGCTAAATAAATACATTTGATTTGATTTGATTTGATTTAAGGTTAGGGTTCAGTTTAGTCACTCATTCTGAATGGTTAAGGTAAGGGTTCAGTTTAGTCTCTCATTCTGAATGGTTAAGGTAAGGGTTCAGTTTAGTCACTCATTCTGAATGGTTAAGGTAAGGGTTCAGTTTAGTCACTCATTCTGAATGGTTAAGGTAAGGGTTCAGTTTAGTCACTCATTCTGAATGGTTAAGGTAAGGGTTCAGTTTAGTCTCTCATTCTGAATGGTTAAGGTAAGGGTTCAGTTTAGTCACTCATTCTGAATGGTTAAGGTAAGGGTTCAGTTTAGTCACTCATTCTGAATGGTTAAGGTAAGGGTTCAGTTTAGTCACTCATTCTGAATGGTTAAGGTAAGGGTTCAGTTTAGTCACTCATTCTGAATGGTTAAGGTAAGGGTTCAGTTTAGTCACTCATTCTGAATGGTTAAGGTAAGGGTTCAGTTTAGTCACTCATTCTGAATGGTTAAGGTAAGGGTTCAGTTTAGTCTCTCATTCTGAATGGTTAAGGTAAGGGTTCAGTTTAGTCACTCATTCTGAATGGTTAAGGTAAGGGTTCAGTTTAGTCTCTCATTCTGAATGTAAGGGTTCAGTTTAGTCACTCATTCTGAATGGTTAAGGTAAGGGTTCAGTTTAGTCACTCATTCTGAATGGTTAAGGTAAGGGTTCAGTTTAGTCTCTCATTCTGAATGGTTAAGGTAAGGGTTCAGTTTAGTCACTCATTCTGAATGGTTAAGGTAAGGGTTCAGTTTAGTCACTCATTCTGAATGGTTAAGGTAAGGGTTCAGTTTAGTCACTCATTCTGAATGGTTAAGGGCTATATAAATACATTTGATTTGATTTGATTTTGATTTGATTTGATTAGTTAAGTGGGTTGGGTTAGTTTAGTGGGTTAGTTTAGTTGGGTTGGTTTAGTGGGTTAGTGTAGTGGGTTAGTTTAGTGGGTTGGGTTAGTTTAGTGGGTTAGTTTAGTTGGGTTGGTTTAGTGGGTTAGTGTAGTGGGTTAGTTTAGTTGGGTTGGTTTAGTGGGTTAGTTTAATGGTTAGTTTAGTTGGGTTGGTTTAGTTGGGTTAGTTTAGTTAAGTGGGTTAGTTTAGTAAGTTAGTTTAGTGGGTTAGTTTAGTGGGTTAGTTTAGTTGGGTTAGTTTAGTGGGTTAGTTTTGGTGGGTTAGTTTAGTGGGTTAGTTTAGTTGGGTTTGTTTAGTGGGTTAGTTTAGTTGGGTTGGTTTAGTTGGGTTGGTTTAGTGGGTTGGATTAGTTTAGTTGGTTAGTTTAGTGGGTTAGTTTAGTTGGGTTGGATTAGTTTAGTGGGTTAGTTTAGTGGGTTGGATTAGTTTAGTGGGTTGGTTTAGTGGGTTAGTTTAGTTGGGTTGGAGTCGTTTAGTGGTTTAGTTGGGTTAGTTTAGTTGGGTTAGTTTAGTGGGTTAGTTGGTTGGATTAGTTTAGTGGGTTGGCTTAGTGGGTTGGATTAGTTTTGTGGGTTAGTTTAGTGGGTTGGTTTTGTTGGGTTAGTATAGTGGGTTAGTTTAGTGGGTTGGATTAGTTTAGTGGGTTAGTTTTGTTGGGTTAGTATAGTGGGTTAGTTTAGTTGGGTTGGTTTAGTTGGGTTAGTTTAGTGGGTTAGTTTAGTTAGGTTGGATTAGTTTAGTGTCTTAGTTTAGTTGGGTTAGTTTAATGGGTTGGATTAGTTTAGTGGGTTAGTTTAGTGGGTTAGTTTAGTTGGGTTAGTTTAGTTGGGTTGGTTTAGTTGGGTTAGTTTAGTGGGTTGGTTTAGTGGGTTGGATTGGTTTAGTGGGTTGGATTAGTTTAGTGGGTTAGTTTAGTGGGTTGGTTTTGTTGGGTTAGTATAGTGGGTTAGTTTAGTTGGGTAGTTTAGTAGGTTAGTTTAGTTGGGTTAGTTTAGTTGGGTTAGTTTATTTGGGTTGGTTTAGTTGGGTTAGTTTAGTGGGTTGGTTTAGTGGATTGGATTAGTTTAGTGGGTTGGATTAGTTTAGTGGGTTAGTTAGTGGGTTAGTTTAGTGGGTTAGTTTAGTTGGGTTGGCTTAGTGGGTTAGTTTAGTGGGTTGGATTAGTTTAGTGGGTTAGTTTAGTTGGGTTAGTTTAGTTGGGTTAGTTTAGTGGGTTGGATTAGTTTAGTGGGTTAGTTTAGTTGGGTTAGTTTAGTGGGTTAGTTTAGTGGGTTGGATTAGTTTAGTGGGTTAGTTTAGTGGTCTGGTTTAGTTGGATTAGTTTAGTTGGGTTAGTTTAGTTGGGTTAGTTTAGTTGGGTTAGTTTAGTGGATTAGTTTAGTTGGGTTTGTTTAGTTGGGTTAGTTTAGTGGGTTGGTTTAGTGGGTTAGTTTAGTGGGTTAGTTTAGTTGGGTTAGTTTAGTGGGTTAGTTTACAGCCAGTTGGGTGTACAGTGTAGACTACTTCGAGTTGAGTGTACAGTGTACAGTGTAGACTACAGCCAGTTGAGCGTACAGTGTAGACTACAGCCAGTTGAGTGTACAGTGTAGACCACAGACAGTTGAGTGTACAGTGTAGACTACAGCCAGTTGACTGTACAGTGTAGACTACAGCCAGTTGAGTGTACAGTGTACAGCGTAGACTACAGCCAGTTGACTGTACAGTGTAGACTACAGCTAGTTGAGTGTACAGCGTAGACTACAGCCAGTTGACTGTACAGTGTAGACTACTGCCAGTTGAGTGTACAGTGTAGACTACAGCCAGTTGAGTGTACAGTATACAGTGTAGACTACAGACAGTTGAGTGTACAGTGTAGACTACAGCCAGTTGAGTGTACAGTGTAGACTACAGCCAGTTGAGTGTACAGTGTAGACCACAGACAGTTAAGTGTACAGTGTAGACTACAGCCAGTTGACTGTACAGTGTAGACTACAGCCAGTTGAGTGTACAGTGTAGACTACAGCCAGTTGACTGTACAGTGTAGACTACAGCTAGTTGAGTGTACAGTGTACAGTGTAGACTACAGCCAGTTGACTGTACAGTGTAGACTACAGCTAGTTGAGTGTACAGTGTAGACTACAGCCAGTTGAGTGTACAGTGTAGACCACAGACAGTTGAGTGTACAGTGTAGACTACAGCCAGTTGAGTGTACAGTGTAGACTACAGCCAGTTGAGTGTACAGTGTACAGTGTAGACTACAGCCAGTTGAGTGTACAGTGTGTGTGTTGATTTTAAGACTCCTTCCCTGTTCTTGCCTCCCCAGCTTAAGGAGAGAAAGACTGATGTGATAAGGATCCCTCCTCAACCCATATGACCCCTACATCCAAACCCCTACATCCTGAACTCCTGTACCCTAAACCCCTACACCCTCATCCCTACATCCTGAACCCCTATACCCTAAACCCCTATACCCCAAACCCCTACATCCTGAACTCCTGTACCCTAAACCCTACATCCTGAACCCCTATACCCCAAACCCCTATACCCCAAAACCCTACATCCTGAACCCCTATACCCCAAACCCCTACATCCTGAACCCCTATACCCCTATACCCTGTAACCTAAACCCCTATACCCTAAACCTGTAAACCCCTATACCCTAAGCCCCTACACCCTAAACCCCTACACCCTAAAACCCTACACCCTAAACCCCTATACCCTAAACCCCTACATCCTGTACCCTTATACCCTAAACCCCTTACACCCTAAACCCCTTACACCCTAAACCCCTACATTCTAAACCCCAACATCCCAAACCCCTAAATCCTAAACTCCTACACCCTAAACCCCTATACCTTAAACCCCTACACCCTAAACCCATTTATCCTAAACCCCTATACCCTAAACCCTAAACCCATTTACCCTAAACCCCTATCCCCTAAACCCTATACCCTATACCCTAAACCCATTTACCCTAAACCCCTATACCCTAAACCCCTATACCCTAAACCCCAATACCCTATACCCTAAACCCATTTACCCTAAACCCATTTACCCTAAACCCCTATACCCTATACCCTATTCCCTAACCCCAATACCCTAAACCCTATTCCCTAACCCCTATACCCTAAACCCTATTCCCTAACCCCTATACTCTATACCCTATTCCCTAACCACGATACCCTAAACCCTATTCCCTAAATCCTATACCCTAAACCATATTCCATAACCCCTATACTCTATTCCATATTCCCTAACCCCTATACCCTAAACCCTATTCCCTAACCACGATACCCTAAATCCTATTCCCTAAACCCTATACCCCAAACCCTATTCCGTAACCCCTATACTCTATTCCCTATTCCCTAACCCCCATACGCTATTCCCACACCCTACCCCACACCCTATTCCCACACCCTACCCCTGTCCTATCTCCTCATCCAGCACCCCAGCCTCTCTACCAGGGAGACACCAGTCTACAGCTTCAAGGTAACACCACAACCATACTTCAACCATAACACAACATACTGCAACCTAAACACAACCAAACTATAACCTTACTGCAACCTGAACACAAACATACTATAATGTTACTATAACCTAAACAACCAAACTATAACCTTACTACAACCTAACACAACCATACTATAATGTTACTATAACCTAACACAACCATACTATAATGTTACTATAACCATAACACAACCATACTATAATGTTACTATAACCTAACACAACCATACTATAATGTTACTATAACCTAACACAACCATACTATAATGTTACTATAACCTAACACAACCATACTATAATGTTACTATAACCTAACACAACCATACTATAATGTTACTATAACCTAACACAACCATACTACTATGTTACAGCAACCATAACACAACCATACTATAATGTTACTATAACCATAACACAACCATACTATAATGTTACTATAACCATAACACAACCATACTATAATGTTACTATAACCTAACACAACCATACTATAATGTTACTATAACCTAACACAACCATACTACAATGTTACTATAACCATAACACAACCATACTATAATGTTACTATAACCATAATACAACCATACTATAATGTTACTATAACCTAACACAACCATACTATAATGTTACTATAACCATAACACAACCATACTATAATGTTACTATAACCCAACACAACCATACTATAATGTTACTATAACCATAACACAACCATACTATAATGTTACTATAACCTAACACAACCATACTATAATGTTACTATAACCATAACACAACCATACTATAATGTTAATATAACCTAAACACAACCACTAACCTTACTGCAACCTAAACACAACCATACTATAATGTTACTATAACCTAAACACAACCATACTATAATGTTACTATAACCATAACACAACATACTGCAACCTGAACACAACCAAACTATAACCTTACTGCAACCATAACACAACCATACTATAATGTTACTGCAACCATAACACAACCATACTATAATGTTACTACAACCATAACACAACATACTGCAACCTGAACACAACCAAACTATAACCTTACTGCAACCATAACACAACCAAACTATAACCTTACTGCAACCATAACACAACCATACTATAATGTTACTGCAACCATAACACAACCATACTATAATGTTATTATAACCTAACACAACCATACTACAACCATAACACAACATACTGCAACCTGAACACAACCAAACTATAACCTTACTGCAACCATAACACAACCATACTATAATGTTACTATAACCTAACACAACCATACTGCAACCTGAACACAACCAAACTATAACCTTACTGCAACCATAACACAACCATACTATAATGTTACTGTAACCTAACACAACCATACTGCAACCTGAACACAACCAAATTATAATGTTACTATAACCTAACACAACCACTAACCTTACTGCAACCTAAACACAACCATACTATAACCATACTGCAACCTAAACACAACCATACTATAATGTTACTATAACCATAACACAACCATACTATAATGTTACTATAACCATAACACAACCATACTATAATGTTACTATAACCATAACACAACCATACTATAATGTTACTATAACCTAACACAACCATACTATAATGTTACTATAACCTAACACAACCATACTATAATGTTACTATAACCTAACACAACCATACTACAACCATAACACAACATACTGCAACCATAACGCAACCAAACTATAACCATACTGCAACCATAACACAACCATACTATAATGTTACTATATCCTAACACAACCTTACTACAATCATAACACAACATACTGCAACCTAAACACAACCAAACTATAACCTTACTGCAACCTAAACACAACCAAACTATAACCTTACTGCAACCATAACGCAACCAAACTATAACCATACTGCAACCATAACACAAACATACTATAATGTTACTGCAACCATAACACAACCAAACTATAACCATAACACAACATACTGCAACCTAAACACAACCATACTATAATGTTACTATAACCTAACACAACCATACTATAATGTTACTATAACCATAACACAACCATACTATAATGTTACTATAACCTAACACAACCATACTATAATGTTACTATAACCATAACACAACCATACTATAATGTTACTATAACCTAACACAACCATACTATAATGTTACTATAACCATAACACAACCATACTATAATGTTACTATAACATAACACAACCATACTATAATGTTACTATAACCTAACACAACCATACTATAATGTTACTATAACCTAAACACAACCATAACACAACATACTGCAACCTAAACACAACCAGACTATAATGTTACTATAACCTAACACAACCATACTATAATGTTACTATAACCTAACACAACCATACCACAATCATAACACAACATACTGCAACCTAAACACAACCATACTATAATGTTACTATAACCTAACACAACCATACTATAATGTTACTATAACCTAACACAACCATACCACAATCATAACACAACATACTGCAACCTAAACACAACCATACTACCACGTTACAGCAACCATAACACAACCATAAACACACACACACATACACTGTCCTTGTCTTAGTTCAGGGTGGTTAGGCTTCTAGTTTTTTCTTCCATAGTCTGTCTGTTTTACCTGATCACTGCCATAACTAACCTGACCCATTCTGTGTGTGTGTGTGTGTGTGTGTGTGTGTGTGTTTGTGTGTGAGCGTGTGTGTGTGTGTGTGTGTGTGTGTGTGTGTGTGTGTGTGTGTGTGTGTGTGTGTGTGTGTGTGTGTGTGTGTGAGCGTGTGTGTGTGTGTGTGTGTGTGTGTGTGTGTGTGTGTGTGTGTGTGTGTGTGTAGTTCTCCAGTGGGGGTACTAGCAGGTCCAGTCGTCATCATGTTCTATGGGTCGTCCTCTACCTCGGGGGCCTCCATGTCGCTGCCCTCCAAGAGCCGTCTCAAACGCCAGAGCAGAACTTTCACGCAGGTAGAATACAGACCCACACACCCACACCCACACACACACACACACACACACACACACACACACACACACACACACACACACACACACACACACACACACACACACACACACACACACACACACACACACACACTAACACCCGCCCGCCCCTATTTATTAAACTATCTCCTCCTCCTGGTAGGTTCTGTACCGGACTCTGAGTTACCGGGATCGTCCACCGGCCGACCACACCTCCCGAGACCGCCGCTCCGTCACCGAACCCCCCGACGACCGTCCCCGTGACGACCCCGCGGAACTCTCCACCCAGAGCTCCGCCCCCGGCGTCCTGAAGATCTTCGGAGACGAGATCTGCGAGGGCGCCAACTACAAGTCCGTCCTCGCCACGCCCCGGTCCAGCGCACAGGAACTGGTCAAAGAGGCGCTGGAACGCTATTCGCTGAACAAAGCCTCCGCCCACTCCTACGTCCTCTGCGACGTGATAGGTCAGCTGGAGGGGGGAGTAGGTGGAGGTCAGGAGGGAGGAGATGGGGAAGGAGTAGGACAGGGGGGAGGAGGAGGAGGAGGAGGAGGGTGGAGGACGGAGTGTCTGCGGGCGATGGGCGACAACGAGAAGCCGTTGTTGTTACAGGAACTATGGAAGCCCAGAGAGGGACATGCCAGGAGGTTTGAGCTGCGGAGGAGAGCGGAGGTAGAGGAGCTGAACGCTAAGGAGAAGGATACGGTCACTGCAGGTGAGTTTATGCAGGGTCATTATACACACACACACACACACACACACGCACGTAAGCACTGACACACACACACACACACACACACACACACACACACACACACACACACACACACACACACACATACGCTCACGCACCTCAATACTACAACAGTGGGAGATCAGATATCGTTTGGGTCAGGATTTTCCTCAGATACCAACACTACCACTCTACATTAGTAGTAGTGATACCAACACTACCACTCTACATTAGTAGTCTGAAAATGTAGAACCAGGAACAGATATAGCCCTTGGTTCACTCCAGACCTGACTGCCCTCGACCAACACAAAAACATCCTGTGGCGTTCTGCATTAGCATCGAATAGCCCCCGTGATATTTTACTTTTCAGGGAAGTTAGGAACCAATATACACAAGCAGTTAGGAAAGCAAAGGCTAGCTTTTTCAAACAGAAATTTGCATTCTGTAGCACAAACTGAAAAAAGTTCTGGGACACTGTAAAGTCCACGGAGAATAAGAGCACCTCCTCATGGGACACTGTAAAGTCCACGGAGAATAAGAGCACCTCCTCCCAGCTGCCCACTGCACTGAGGCTCGGAAACACTGTCACCACCGATAAATCCACCATAATTGAGAATTTCCATTTTTCTGTTGCTGGCCATGCTTTCCACCTGGCTACCCTGACCCCGACCCCGACCCCTACTCCGGTCAACTGCCCTGCACCCCCCACAGCAACTCGCCCACACCTCCCTCACTTCTCCTTCACCCATATCCAGTCAGCTGATCTTCTGAAAGAGCTGCAAAATCTGACCCCTTCAAATCAGCTGGGCTAGACAATCTGGACCCTCTCTTTCTAACCCCTTATTACTAGCCTGTTCAACCTCTCTTTCGTATCGTCTGAGATCCCCAAAGATTGGAAAGCTGCCACGGTCATCCCCCTCTTCAAAGGGGGAGACACTCTAGACCCAAACTGCTACAGACCTATATCTATTCTACCCTGCCTTTCTAAGGTCTTCGAAAGCCAAGTTAACAATTGCTTGCTCTTAAATGCAAGTAAAACTAAATGCATGCTCTTCAACCCACCACTGCGACCTGTATCCTCTCGTTGGCTGGCCCTCGCTTCATACTTGTTGCCAAACCCACTGGCTCCAGGTCATCTATAAGTCTCTGCTAGGCAAAACCCAGCCTTATCTCAGCTCACTGGTCACCATAGCAACACCCACCATGTGCTCTAGCAGGTATGCACTCCAGCATGCGCTCCAGCAGGTATATCTCACTGGTCATCCCCAAAGCCAATTCTTCCTTTGGCCGCCGTTCCTTCCAGTTCTCTGCTGCCAATGATTGGAACGAACTGCAAAAATCGCTGAAGTTGGAGACTCACATCTCCCTCACTAGCTTTAAGCACCAGCTGTCAGAGCAGCTCACAGATCACTGCACCTGTACACAGCCCATCTGTAAACAGCCCATCTATCTACCTCATCCCCATACTGTATTTATTTATCTTGCTCCTTTTCACCCCAGTATCTCTACTTGCACATTCAACTTCTGCACATCTATCACTCCAGTGTTTATTTCCTAAATTGTAATTACCTCGCCACTATGGCCTATTTATTGCCTTTAACTCCCTTATCTCACCTCATTTGCACACACTATATATAGACTTTTTTTCCTATTGTGTTTTTGACTGTACGTTTGTTTACTCCATGTGTAACTGTGTCGTTGTATGTGTCGCACTGGTTTGCTTTATCTTGGCCAGGTCACAGTTGTAAATGAGAACTTGTTCTCAACTGGCCTCCCTGGTTAAACTATCATTATGACATCATGGCCACCTGGTTAAACTATCATTATGACATCATGGCCTACCTGGTTAAACTATCATTATGACATCATGGCCACCTGGTTAAACTATCATTATGACATCATGGCCACCTGGTTAAACTATCATTATGACATCATGGCCACCTGGTTAAACTATCATTATGACATCATGGCCAGCTGGTTAAACTATCATTATGACATCATGGCCAGCTGGTTAAATAAAGGTTAAATAATAAATAAATAGTGATCTGGCCTCGCTCAGAAGTGTGTGTGTACAGGTGTGTGTAGATATGTGTGTGTGTGTGTACAGGTGTGTGTGTAGATAGAGAGAGTGTGTGTAACTGGTATTGACTGCCCCCCCCCCCCCCCCCCCCCCCCCGCTCAACATGTCAAACTCAGCAGTAAACCACAGCTCGTTAACTCCTTCTGTGTGGCCTGTCAGGACAGTAGAACAGCTGGTTAACTCCTTCTGTGTGGCCTGTCAGGACAGTAGAACAGCTGGTTAACTCCTTCTGTGTGGCCTGTCAGGACAGTAGAACAGCTGGTTAACTCCTTCTGTGTGGCCTGTCAGGACAGTAGAACAGCTGGTTAACTCCTTCTGTGTGGCCTGTCAGGACAGTAGAACAGCTCGTTAACTCCTTCTGTGTGGCCTGTCAGGACAGTAGAACAGCTCGTTAACGCGTGCTGTGTGGCCTGTCAGGACAGTAGAACAGCTGGTTAACGCGTGCTGTGTGGCCTGTCAGGACAGTAGAACAGCTCGTTAACTCCTTCTGTGTGGCCTGTCAGGACAGTAGAACAGCTCGTTAACTTGTGCTGTGTGGCCTGTCAGGACAGTAGAACAGCTCGTTAACGCGTGCTGTGTGGCCTGTCAGGACAGTAGAACAGCTCGTTAACGCGTGCTGTGTGGCCTGTCAGGACAGTAGAACAGCTCGTTAACTCCTTCTGTGTGGCCTGTCAGGACAGTAGAACAGCTGGTTAACTCCTTCTGTGTGGCCTGTCAGGACAGTAGAACAGCTCGTTAACTCCTTCTGTGTGGCCTGTCAGGACAGTAGAACAGCTCGTTAACTACTGCTGTGTGGCCTGTCAGGACAGTAGAACAGCTCGTTAACTCCTTCTGTGTGGCCTGTCAGGACAGTAGAACAGCTCGTTAACTTGTGCTGTGTGGCCTGTCAGGACAGTAGAACAGCTCGTTAACTCCTTCTGTGTGGCCTGTCAGGACAGTAGAACAGCTCGTTAACTCCTTCTATGTGGCCTGTCAGGACAGTAGAACAGCTCGTTATCTCCTTCTGTGTGGCCTGTCAGGACAGTAGAACAGCTCGTTAACTTGTGCTGTGTGGCCTGTCAGGACAGTAGAACAGCTCGTTAACTCCTTCTGTGTGGCCTGTCAGGACAGTAGAACAGCTCGTTAACTACTTCTGTGTGGCCTGTCAGGACAGTAGAACAGCTCGTTAACTTGTGCTGTGTGGCCTGTCAGGACAGTATAACAGCTGGTTAACTCCTTCTGTGTGGCCTGTCAGGACAGTAGAACAGCTCGTTAACTCCTTCTGTGTGGCCTGTCAGGACAGTAGAACAGCTTGTTAACTTGTGCTGTGTGGCCTGTCAGGACAGTAGAACAGCTGGTTAACTCCTTCTGTGTGGCCTGTCAGGACAGTAGAACAGCTCGTTAACTTGTGCTGTGTGGCCTGTCAGGACAGTAGAACAGCTCGTTAACTCCTTCTGTGTGGCCTGTCAGGACAGTAGAACAGCTCGTTAACTCCTTCTGTGTGGCCTGTCAGGACAGTAGAACAGCTCGTTAACTCCTTCTGTGTGGCCTGTCAGGACAGTAGAACAGCTCGTTAACTCCTTCTGTCTGGCCTGTCAGGACAGTAGAACAGCTGGTTAACTCCTTCTGTCTGGCCTGTCAGGACAGTAGAACAGCTCGTTAATTAACTCCTTCTGTCTGGCCTGTCAGGACAGTAGAACAGCTCGTTAACTCCTTCTGTCTGGCCTGTCAGGACAGTAGAACAGCTCGTTAACTCCTTCTGTCTGGCCTGTCAGGACAGTAGAACAGCTCGTTAACTCCTTCTGTCTGGCCTGTCAGGACAGTAGAACAGCTCGTTAATTAACTCCTTCTGTCTGGCCTGTCAGGACAGTAGAACAGCTCGTTAACTCCTTCTGTCTGGCCTGTCAGGACAGTAGAACAGCTCGTTAACTCCTACTGGATCATCACTGGAGGCTCCGGGCCATGGATCATCACTGGAGGCTTTGGGCCATGGATCATCACTGGAGGCTTTGGGCCATGGATCATCACTGGAGGCTTCGTGTCATGGATCATCACTGGAGACTCCGTGCCATGGATCACCACTGGAGGCTCCGGGCCATGGATCATCACTGGAGGCTCCGGGCCATGGATCATCACTGGAGGCTTCGGGCCATGGATCATTACTTGGAGGCTCCGGGCCATGGATCATCACTGGAGACTCCGGGCCATGGATCATCACTGGAGGCTCCGGGCCATGGATCATCACTGGAGGCTTCGGGCCATGGATCATCACTGGAGGCTTCAGGCCATGGATCATCACTGGAGGCCGGGTGCGTAGAGTTGGGACAGGACGCACCGGGCTGGGGAGACGCACTGGAGGCCTGGTGCGTGGAGCTGGCACAGGATATACTGGGCCGTGGAGACGCACCCGAGATCTGGAGCGCAGAGCTGGCACAACCCGCCCTGGCTGGATGCTCACCCTAGCCCGGCAACTGCGGGGCACTGGCACAGGACACACTGGGCTGTGAAGGCGCACCAGAGACACAGTGCGCAGAACCGGCGCAGGATATCCTGGGCCGAAGAGACGCACCGGAGACCAGGAGCGCTGAGCCGGCACAATCCGTCCTGACTGAATGCCCACTCTAGCACGGCATATGCGGGGAGCTGGCACAGAACGTACCGGGCTGTGGATGCGTACCGGAGACAAAGTACGTGTAACCGCAAGCATGGTGCCTGAAGGCTCCTTAAAGCAAGTAAAAGGGGAGTTGGCTCTGGTCTGAAACCTGGCTCCGCCAACCACCCCGTGGGTCCCTCCCCAAAATAAATTGGGCCTGCCTCTCGTGCTTCCTTCGTAGTCGCGAACCCCGGTGTCGTCATTGCTCCTCCCTCGCTGCCTCCGTCTGCTCCCATGGAAGGCGATCCCTTCCGGCCTGGATCTCCTCCCACGTCCAGGATCCCTTACCATCCAGGATATCCTCCCACGTCCAGGATCCCTTACCGTCCAGGATATCCTCCCACGTCCAGGATCCCTTACCGTCCAGGATATCCTCCCACGTCCAGGATCCCTTACCGTCCAGGATCTCCTCCCACGTCCAGGATCCCTTACCGTCCAGGATATCCTCCCATGTCCAGGATCCCTTACCATCCAGGATATCCTCCCACGTCCAGGATCCCTTACCGTCCAGGATATCCTCCCACGTCCAGGATGTCTGCTCTTCCTGGCCACGTTGCTTGGTCCGTTAGTGTTGGGATCTTCTGTTACGTTCGTTTAAAGATGGAAGATCAGACCAAGGTGCGGCGTGCTACATTTTTCTTACGTACAAAACCGAACGTAAAGTACTGCAGGGCTAGACAGCAACTAAACAAGATCCCACAATCTAAGGTGGGAAAAAAAGGGCTGCCTAAGTATGATCCCCAATCAGAGACAACGATAGACAGCTGTCCTGTGATCGGGAACCATACCCGGCCAACAAGGAAATAGAAAAAAACTAGAATGCCCACCCAAATCACACCCCGACCTAACCAAATAGAGAAATAAAAAAGGCTCTCTAAGGTCAGGGCGTGACACCATCCAACTACCTCCAGCTCACAGATCACTGCACCTGTACGTAGCTCATCTGTAAATAGCCCATCCAATCTACCTCATCCCCATATTGTTATTTATTTATTTACTCCTTTGCTCCTTTGCGCCCCAGGATCTCTACTTGCACCCCAGTATCTCTACTGGCACCCCAGTATCTCTACTTGCACCCCAGTATCTCTACTTGCACCCCAGTATCTCTACTTGCACTCCAGTATCTCTACTGGCACCCCAGTATCTCTACTTACACTCCAGTATCTCTACTTGCACCCCAGTATCTCTACTTGCACTCCAGTATCTCTACTGGCACCCCAGTATCTCTACTTGCACCCCAGTATCTCTACTTGCACCCCAGTATCTCTACTTGCGCCCCAGTATCTCTACTTGCACTCCAGTATCTCTACTGGCACCCCAGTATCTCTACTGGCACCCCAGTATCTCTACTTGCACTCCAGTATCTCTACTGGCACCCCAGTATCTCTACTTGCACTCCAATATCTCTACTGGCACCCCAATATCTCTACTTGCACCCCAGTATCTCTACTTGTACCCCAGTATCTCTACTGGCACCCCAGTATCTCTACTTGCACCCCAGTATCTCTACTTGCACATTCATCTTCTGCACATCTATCACTCAAGTGTTTAATTGTAATTACTTCGCCGCTACTGCCTATTTATTGTCTTACCTCTCTGATCTTACCTAATTTGCACACTCTGTATATATACTTTTCAATTGTGTTATTGACTGTACATTTGTTTATTCCATGTGTAACTCTGTGTTGTTGTTTTTGTCGCACTGCTTTGCTTTATCTTGTCCACGTAGCTCATCTGTAAATAGCCCATCCAATCTACCTCATCCCCATATTGTTATTTATTTATTTACTCCTTTGCTCCTTTGCACCCCAGGATCTCTACTTGCACCCCAGTATCTCTACTGGCACCCCAGTATCTCTACTTGCACCCCAGTATCTCTACTTGCACCCCAGTATCTCTACTTGCACTCCAGTATCTCTACTGGCACCCCAGTATCTCTACTTACACTCCAGTATCTCTACTTGCACCCCAGTATCTCTACTTGCACTCCAGTATCTCTACTGGCACCCCAGTATCTCTACTTGCACCCCAGTATCTCTACTTGCACCCCAGTATCTCTACTTGCGCCCCAGTATCTCTACTTGCACTCCAGTATCTCTACTGGCACCCCAGTATCTCTACTGGCACCCCAGTATCTCTACTGGCACCCCAGTATCTCTACTTGCACTCCAGTATCTCTACTGGCACCCCAATATCTCTACTTGCACCCCAGTATCTCTACTTGCACCCCAATATCTCTACTTGCACCCCAGTATCTCTACTTGCACATTCATCTTCTGCACATCTATCACTCCAGTGTTTAATTGTAATTACTTTGCCGCTACTGCCTATTTATTGTCTTACCTCTCTGATCTTACCTAATTTGCACACTCTGTATATAGACTTTTCAATTGTGTTATTGACTGTTCACTTGTTTATTCCATGTGTAACTCTGTGTTGTTGTCTGTTCACACTGCTTTGCTTTATCCTGTCCAGGTCGCAGTTGTAAATGAGAACTTGTTCTCAACTAGCCTACCTGGTTAAATAAAGGTGAAATATATATATATATTTTTTTTTAAACAAATCGTATCTAGGCAACAACAAGGTCTGAGGAGGATGTCTCTGACAGTCTATAGTGTTGGAAATCTCAGACCTTGGAGCACCGTTCCTAGGCAACAAATAAGGTCTGGGGGAAGATGTCTCTGACATTTCCAAATGTAAGGAAAATTGCTCCGGGGAAGGTTCTCTTCAAACAGACAAGTCTCACAACAAATCACACATCTTTGTAGGCGGGGCTTAAAATGCTGGTGGGAATTGTGCTCATGTTTAACTATGGCAACAAGCTGATAGGGCAGTGACATTACTGGTGACTTGCTTCGCGTTTCCTACTCTTCCTTTCTGTCCCAACTGATGCGCAACTTGTACAGAATTGTTAAACTGGAGCATTGGTACACTGCCGGAAGCAACCCGTCTGTCTAGAGAGACTAGTGACCCGTCTGTCTGGAGAGACTAGTGACCCGTCTGTCTGGAGAGACTAGTGACCAGTCTGTCTGGAGAGACTAGTGACCCGTCTGTCTGGAGAGACTAGTGACCAGTCTGTCTGGAGAGACTAGTGACCCATCTGTCTAGAGAGACTAGTGACCCGTCTGTCTAGAGAGACTAGTGACCCGTCTGTCTGGAGAGACTAGTGACCCGTCTGTCTGGAGAGACTAGTGACCCATCTGTCTGGAGAGACTAGTGACCCGTCTGACTAGAGAGACTAGTGACCCGTCTGTCTGGAGAGACTAGTGACCCATCTGTCTGGAGAGACTAGTGACCCATCTGTCTGGAGAGACTAGTGACCCATCTGTCTGGAGAGACTAGTGACCCGTCTGTCTGGGGAGACTATTGACCCGTCTGTCTGGAGAGACTAGTGACCCGTCTTTCTAGAGAGACTAGTGACCCGTCTGTCTAGAGAGACTAGTGACCCATCTGTCTGGAGAGACTGGAGAGACTAGTAACCCGTCTGTCTAGAGAGACTAGTGACCCGTCTTTCTAGAGAGACTAGTAACCCGTCTGTCTAGAGAGACTAGTGACCCGTCTGTCTAGAGAGACTAGTGACCCGTCTGTCTGGAGAGACTAGTGACCAGTCTGTCTGGAGAGACTAGTGACCAGTCTGTCTGGAGAGACTAGTGACCCATCTGTCTAGAGAGACTAGTGACCCGTCTGTCTGGAGAGACTAGTGACCCGTCTGTCTGGAGAGACTAGTGACCCATCTGTCTGGAGAGACTAGTGACCCGTCTGACTAGAGAGACTAGTGACCCGTCTGTCTGGAGAGACTAGTGACCCATCTGTCTGGAGAGACTAGTGACCCATCTGTCTGGAGAGACTAGTGACCCATCTGTCTGGAGAGACTAGTGACCCGTCTGTCTGGGGAGACTATTGACCCGTCTGTCTGGAGAGACTAGTGACCCGTCTTTCTAGAGAGACTAGTGACCCGTCTGTCTAGAGAGACTAGTGACCCATCTGTCTGGAGAGACTGGAGAGACTAGTAACCCGTCTGTCTAGAGAGACTAGTGACCCGTCTTTCTAGAGAGACTAGTAACCCGTCTGTCTAGAGAGACTAGTGACCCGTCTGTCTAGAGAGACTAGTGACCCATCTGTCTGGAGAGACTAGTGACCCGTCTGTCTGGAGAGACTAGTGACCAGTCTGACTGGAGAGACTAGTGACCCATCTGTCTGGAGAGACTAGTGACCCGTCTGACTAGAGAGACTAGTGACCCATCTGTCTGGAGAGACTAGTGACCCGTCTGTCTGGGGAGACTATTCACCCATCTGTCTGGAGAGACTGGTGACCCATCTGTCTGGAGAGACTAGTGAACCATCTGACTGGAGAGACTGGAGAGACTAGTGACCCATCTGTCTGGAGAGACTAGTGACCAGTCTGTCTGGAGAGACTAGTGACCCGTCTGTCTAGAGAGACTAGTGACCCATCTATCTGGAGAGACTAGTGACCCGTCTGTCTGGAGAGACTGGAGAGACTAGTGACCCGTCTGTCTGGAGAGACTGGAGAGACTAGTGACCAGTCTGTCTGGAGAGACTAGTGACCCATCTGTCTGGAGAGACAGGAGAGACTAGTGACCCGTCTGTCTAGAGAGACTGGAGAGACTAGTGACCCGTTTGTCTGGAGAGACTAGTGACCCATCTGTCTGGAGAGACTAGTGACCCGTCTGTCTAGAGAGACTAGTGACCCGTCTCTCTGGAGAGAGTAGTGACCCGTCTGTCTAGTAAGTCTAGGATACATCCGTGTTAGAGGATTGACTTGTGCAATGTGGCAGCGTACGTTTGATCAGTAACTTTTACATGGATTTAATACACAGATAGATTCCACTTGCAACCTTCCCGAACACACAGCAGTAACAGTTCAGTCATCATAGCACTAACACACTCCTCCACGCCCATCCTATCCCTCCTCTCTCTATGTTACAGTGTTCATGGAAATACTGTATACTGACTCGGCTCTGGGTGCTGGCTAGCAGGGTGTGTCTATACCAGTGATGTAGTCAAGTCACTAAACTTCCAGTCCAAGTCCAGTCCCAAATCTCTAACATTTGAGTCCAAGTCCGAGAGAAAGCTAAGTATGGATAGAAAGCTAAGTAGGGCTAGAAAGCTAAGTAGGGCTAGAAAGCTATGTAGGGCCAGAAAGAAAGCTAAGTAGGGCTATAAAGCAAGTAGGGCTAGAAAGCTAAGTAGGACCAAAAAGCTTAGTAGGGCTGGAAAGCTAAGTAGGGCTGGAAAGCTAATAAGTAGGACCGGAAAGCTTAGTAGGGCTGGAAAGCTAAGTAGGGCTGAAAAGCTAAGTAGGGCTGGAAAGCTAACTAGGGCTAGAAAAGTATGCAGGGCTGGAAAGCTAAGTAGGACTAGAAAGCTAAGTAGGAACAGAAAGCTAAGTAGGGATGGAAAGCTAAGTAGGGCTGGAAAGCCAAGTAGGGCTAGAAAGCTAAGCAGGGCTAGAAAAGTAAGCATGGCTGGAAAGCTAAGTAGGACCGGAAAGCTTAGTAGCTAAGTAGGGCTGGAAAGCTAAGTAGGACCGGAAAGCTTAGTAGGGCTGGAAAGCTAAGTAGGGCTGGAAAGCTAAGCAGGGCTAGAAAAGTCAGCAGGGCTGGAAAGCTAAGTAGGACTAGAAAGCTAAGTAGGAACAGAAAGCTAAGTAGGGATGAAAAGCTAAGCAGGGCTGGAAAGCTAAGTAGGGCTAGAAAGCTAAGTAGAACCGGAAAGCTTAGTAGGGCTGGAAAGCTAAGTAGGGGTAGAAAGCTATGTCTAGAAAGCTAAGTATGGCTAGAAAGCTAAGTACGGCTAGAAAGCTAAGTATGGCTAGAAAGCTAAGTACGGCTAGAAAGCTAAGTATGGCTAGAAAGCTAAGTACGCTAGAAAGCTACGTAAAGGCTAGAAAGCTAAGTATGGCTAGAAAGCTAAGTAGGGGTAGAAAGCTAAGTATGGCCGGAAAGCTAAGTATGGCCGGAAAGCTAAGTAGGGCCGGAAAGCTAAGTAGAGCCAGAAAGCTAAGTAGGGCCGGAAAGCTAAGTGGGGCCAGAAAGCTAAGTAGGGCCAGAAAGCTAAGTAGGGCCAGAAAGCTAAGTAGTGCCAGAAAGCTAAGTAGTGCCAGAAAGCTAAGTAGTGCCTTAAAGCTAAGTAGGGCCAGAAAGCTAAGTACAGCTAGACTGCTTATATTATAGCTATCTAATGCAAGGAAGAGAGACTTTCTGACAACAAAGTCAGCAATCGTCGAGGTCCAGTCACGGAAATCGTGATTTGAGTCTGAGTCAAATCAGTCCTGGATTCAGGTACTACAACACTGCTGTACATAATCTGTGTGTGTGTGTGTGTCTCACAGCGCTGAGTTAACGGATAAGGTGCTCACCAAACTATGTTGCCAAACCTTACTACTTAACGAGGGAATGCACTAAGCTTATCGTGTTCACACACACACACACGCACACCAGCACCACAGACCCTTAGTGTGTTTTTCTAACGAACCAAACCCGTGTTCTCCTTAGCGTGTTCTTAGCATGTGCATGCCAGACTGTACCATGTATGTGTAGTGTCTGGGGGGTGTTTCTGAGACACCCCTCTCTGCCCTGTCCTTCCGTAGGACCCAAAACACCCCCCTTCCTCGCAGCCCTAATGGTCCGGTCTGGTCTAGGTAGAATCATCTCCTCCCCTCTGCGTTCCGGCCGGGTGGTACAGCCCAACACCCCTGGCTCTAAAGGTGGGCGTGGCCGGGTGGTACAGCCCAACACCCCTGGCTCTAAAGGTGGGCGTGGCCACAGGTAGGGTGTCTGTCACCTGTCACCTGGCTGTCTGTCTGTCATCACCCACGGAGACCATCTGGAACGGCTCGAGAACCCCCCCGTCACCCTCCCCATCCGCCTCCCCGTCACCTAAACCCTGTCAACCCATCCACATCATCACTACATTCTACAGCTCAGGACCACATTCTACAGGACCACATTCTACAGCTCAGTGTATATAGGACATCCATCTACAGTGGCCATCTGACATAGATTCTGTCTCCGTGTTATGTGGTTGCTGTGGGTCTTGTCTCCGCGTTATGTGGTTGCTATGAGTCTTGTCTCTGTGTTATGTGGTTGCTGTGGGTCTGGTCTCTGTGTTATGTGGTTGTTGTGGGTCTCTGTGTTATGTGGTTGCTATGGGTCTTGTCTCTGTGTTATGTGGTTGCTATGGGTGTTGTCTCTGTATTATGTGGTTGCTATGGGTCTTGTCTCTGTGTTATGTGGTTGCTGTGGGTCTCTGTGTTATGTGGTTGCTGTGATTCTTGTCTCTGTGTTATGTGGTTGCTATGGGTCTTGTCTCTGTCTTATGTGGTTGCTGTGGGTCTTGTCTCTGTGTTATGTGGTTGCTGTGGGTCTGGTCTCTGTGTTATGTGGTTGCTATGGGTCTTGTCTCTGTGTTATGTAGTTGCTGTGGGTCTGGTCTCTGTGTTATGTGGTTGCTATGAGTCTTGTCTCTGTGTTATGTGGTTGCTGTGGGTCTTGTCTCTGTGTTATGTGGTTGCTATGGGTCTTGTCTCTGTGTTATGTGGTTGCTGTGGTTCTTGTCTCCGTGTTATGTGGTTGCTATGGGTCTTGTCTCTGTGTTATGTGGTTGCTGTGGGTCTTGTCTCTGTGTTATGTGGTTGCTATGAGTCTTGTCTCTGTGTTATGTGGTTGCTGTGGGTCTTGTCTCTGTGTTATGTGGTTGCTGTGGGTCACGTCTCTGTGTTATGTGGTTGCTGTGGGTCTGGTCTCTGTGTTATGTGGTTGTTGTGGGTCTCTGTGTTATGTGGTTATAATGGGTCTGGTCTCTGTGTTATGTGGTTGCTGTGGGTCTTGTCTCTGTGTTATGTGGTTGCTGTGGGTCTTGTCTCTGTGTTATGTGGTTGCTGTGGGTCTTGTTTCTGTGTTATGTGGTTGCTATGGGTCTTGTCTCTGTGTTATGTGGTTGCTGTGGGTCACGTCTCTGTGTTATGTGGTTGCTGTGGGTCTTGTCTCTGTGTTATGTGGTTGCTGTGGGTCACGTCTCTGTGTTATGTGGTTGCTGTGGGTCTTGTCTCTGTGTTATGTGGTTGTTGTGGGTCTCTGTGTTATGTGGTTGCTATGGGTCTTGTCTCTGTGTTATGTGGTTGCTATGGGTCTTGTCTCTGTGTTATGTGGTTGTTGTGGGTCTTTGTGTTATGTGGTTGCTATGGGTCTTGTCTCTGTGTTATGTGGTTGCTGTGGGTCTCTGTGTTATGTGGTTGCTATGGGTCTTGTCTCTGTTTTATGTGGTTGCTGTGGGTCTTGTCTCTGTGTGGATGTTGACGCATGTCCATGTTCTCACTCACTTCGCTCAAATCGCATGATTCATCAGGGTTATCTGATTCTTCTAGTACGCTTGTTAAATCTGATTCAGCTGATTCCTCAGGTTTATCTGATTCTTCTAGTCTGTTTGTTACACCTGATTCACCTGATTTACCTGATTCAGCTTATTCCTGGTCTGTGTTTTGGTGAGCCACAGCTCTCCTACTCTACTCCTACTTTATGACACTAACCCTCTCCTCTTCTCTCTAGATATCAACGCCCAGGCTAGGAAGCTACAGAGGAACAGAACTAAAGGAACTCTGACACTACCTCGACCTGGGACCACCTTCTGCCGCTCCCTCAGTGAGACCAGTCTCAACCAGGTACACTACTATTAGAACTGCTTCTACTATTATATCTAATACTACTATTACTACTATTATAACTATTACTACTATTACTACTATTATATCTATTACTACTATTACTACTATTATAACTGTTACTGCTATTACTACTACTAGACCAGTCTCAACCAGGTACACTACTATTAGACCTGCCACTACTGTTATATCTGTTACTACTATTACTACTATTATAACTATTACTACTATTACTACTACTAGACCAGTCTCAACCAGGTACACTACTATTAGAACTGCTTCTACTATTATATCTATTACTACTATTACTACTATTATAACTATTACTACTATTACTACTATTATATCTATTACTACTATTACTACTATTATAACTATTACTACTATTACTACTACTAGACCAGTCTCAACCAGGTACACTACTATTAGACCTGCCACTACTATTATAACTATTACAACTATTACTACTATTATAACTATTACTACTATTAGACCTGCCACTACTATTACTACTATTATAACTATGACTACTATTAGACCTGCCACTACTATTATAACTATTACTACTATTATAACTATTACTACTATTATAACTATTACAACTATTACTAATACTAGACCAGTCTCAACCAGGTACACTACTATTAGACCTGCCACTACTATTACTACTATTATAACTATTACTACTATTACAACAATTACTAGTATTATAACTATTGCTACTATTATATCAATTACTACTATTATATCTATTATAACTATTACTACTATTACTACTATTATAACTATTACTACTATTACTACTATTACTACTATTATAACTATTACTACTATTACTACTATTATAACTATTACTACTATTATAACTATTACTACTACTACTACTATTACTACTACTACTACTATTACTACTATTACTACTATTACTACTATTATAACTATTACTACTATTATAACTATTACTACTACTACTACTATTACTACTACTACTACTATTACTACTATTACTACTATTACTACTATTATAACTATTACTACTATTACTACTATTATAACTATTACTACTATTACTACTATTACTACTATTATAACTATTACTACTATTACTACTATTATAACTATTACTACTATCACTACTATTATAACTATTACTACTATTACTGCTATTATAACTATTACTACTATTACTACTATTACTACTATTATAACTATTACTACTACTACTACTACTATTATAACTATTACTACTATTACTACTATTACTACTATTATAACTATTACTACTATTACTACTATTACTACTATTACTACTATTATAACTATTACTACTACTACTACTATTACTACTACTACTACTATTATATCTATTATAACTATTACTACTATTACTACTATTATAACTATTACTACTATTACTACTATTACTACTATTACTACTATTATAACTATTACTACTATTACTACTATTATAACTATTACTACTATTACTACTACTAGACCAGTCTCAACCAGGTACACTACTATTAGACCTGCCACTACTATTATAACTATTACTACTATTACTACTATTATAACTATTACTACTATTAGACCTGCCACTACTATTACTACTATTATAACTATTACTACTATTAGACCTGCCACTACTATTATAACTATTACTACTATTACTACTATTATAACTATTATTACTATTACTACTATTATAACTATTACTACTATTATAACTATTACTACTATTACAACTATTACTCGTATTATAACTATTACTACTATTATAACTATTACTACTATTACAACTATTACTCGTATTATAACTATTACTACTATTATAACTATTATAACTATTACTACTATTACTATTATTACTACTATTACTACTATTATAACTATTATTACTATTATATCTATTATAACTATTACTACTATTATAACTATTATAACTATTACTACTATTACTATTATTACTACTATTACTACTATTATAACTATTACTACTATTATATCTATTATAACTATTACTACTATTATAACTATTATAACTATTACTACTATTATATCTATTATAACTATTACTACTATTATAACTATTATAACTATTACTACTATTATATCTATTATAACTATTACTACTATTATAACTATTACTACTATTACTATTATTATATCTATTATAACTATTACTACTATTATATATTATAACTATTACTACTATTATATCTATTATAACTATTACTACTATTATAACTATTATAACTATTACTACTATTATATCTATTATAACTATTACTACTATTATATCTATTATAACTATTACTACTATTATATCTATAACTATTACTACTATTATAACTATTATAACTATTACTACTATTATAACTATTATAACTATTACTACTATTACTATTATTACTACTATTACTACTATTATAACTATTACTACTATTATATCTATTATAACTATTACTACTATTATAACTATTATAACTATTACTACTATTATATCTATTATAACTATTACTACTATTATAACTATTATAACTATTACTACTATTATATCTATTATAACTATTACTACTATTATATCTATTATAACTATTACTACTATTACTATTATTATATCTATTATAACTATTACTACTATTATATCTATTATAACTATTACTACTATTACTATTATTATATCTATTATAACTATTACTACTATTATATCTATTATAACTATTACTACTATTATATCTATTATAACTATTACTACTATTACTACTATTATATCTATTATAACTATTACTACTATTATATCTATTATAACTATTACTACTATTATATCTATTATAACTATTACTACTATTATAACTATTATAACTATTACTACTATTATATCTATTATAACTATTACTACTATTATAACTATTATAACTATTACTACTATTATATCTATTATAACTATTACTACTATTATATCTATTATAACTATTACTACTATTACTATTATTATATCTATTATAACTATTACTACTATTATATCTATTATAACTATTACTACTATTACTATTATTATATCTATTATAACTATTACTACTATTATATCTATTATAACTATTACTACTATTATATCTATTATAACTATTACTACTATTACTACTATTATATCTATTATAACTATTACTACTATTATATCTATTATAACTATTACTACTATTATATCTATTATAACTATTACTACTATTATATCTATTATAACTATTACTACTATTATAACTATTATAACTATTACTACTATTACTATTATTATATCTATTATAACTATTACTACTATTATATCTATTATAACTATTACTACTATTATATCTATTATAACTATTACTACTATTATATCTATTATAACTATTACTATTATTACTACTATTACTACTATTATAACTATTATAACTATTACTACTATTACTACTATTATAACTATTACTACTATTATATCTATTATAACTATTACTATTATTATATCTATTATAACTATTACTACTATTATTTATATTATAACTATTACTATTATTATATCTATTATAACTATTACTACTATTACTACTATTATATCTATTATAACTATTACTACTATTATATCTATTATAACTATTACTACTATTATATCTATTATAACTATTACTACTATTATATCTATTATAACTATTACTACTATTATAACTATTATAACTATTACTACTATTACTATTATTATATCTATTATAACTATTACTACTATTATATCTATTATAACTATTACTACTATTATATCTATTATAACTATTACTACTATTATATCTATTATAACTATTACTATTATTACTACTATTACTACTATTATAACTATTATAACTATTACTACTATTATATCTATTATAACTATTACTACTATTACTACTATTATAACTATTACTACTATTATATCTATTATAACTATTACTATTATTATATCTATTATAACTATTACTACTATTATTTATATTATAACTATTACTACTATTATATCTATTATAACTATTACTACTATTATAACTATTATAACTATTACTACTATTATATCTATTATAACTATTACTACTATTACTACTATTACTACTATTATAACTATTATAACTATTACTACTATTATATCTATTATAACTATTACTACTATTACTACTATTATAACTATTACTACTATTACTACTATTATAACTATTACTACTATTACTACTATTATATCTATTATAACTATTACTACTATTACTAGTATTATAACTATTACTACTATTACTACTATTACTACTATTATAACTATTACTACTATTACTACTATTACTACTATTATAACTATTATAACTATTACTACTATTATATCTATTATAACTATTACTACTATTACTACTGTTATAACTATTACTACTATTATATATATTATAACTATTACTATTATTATATCTATTATAACTATTACTACTATTATATCTATTATAACTATTACTACTATTATATCTATTATAACTATTACTACTATTATAACTATTATAACTATTACTACTATTATATCTATTATAACTATTACTACTATTACTACTATTACTACTATTATAACTATTATAACTATTACTACTATTATATCTATTATAACTATTACTACTATTACTACTATTATAACTATTACTACTATTACTACTATTATAACTATTACTACTATTACTACTATTATATCTATTATAACTATTACTACTATTACTAGTATTATAACTATTACTACTATTACTACTATTACTACTATTATAACTATTACTACTATTATAACTGTTACTACTATTACTACTATTACTACTATTACTACTATTATAACTACTACTACTATCCGGCTAGCTGGCTCTATTCCAGGAGCTGTACATGTTGGGTTATATTATATAACTATCCAGCTAGCTGGCTCTATTCCAGGAGCTGTACATGTTGGGTTATATTATATAACTATCCAGCTAGCTGGCTCTATTCCAGGAGCTGTACATGTTGGGTTATATTATATAACTATCCAGCTAGCTGGCTCTATTCCAGGAGCTGTACATGTTGGGTTATATTATATAACTATCCAGCTAGCTGGCTCTATTCCAGGAGCTGTACATGTTGGGTTATATTATATAACTATCCAGCTAGCTGGCTCTATTCCAGGAGCTGTACATGTTGGGTTATATTATATAACTATCCAGCTAGCTGGCTCTATTCCAGGACCTGTACATGTTGGGTTATATTATATAACTATCCAGCTAGCAGGCTCTATTCCAGGACCTGTACATGTTGGGTTATATTATATAACTATCCAGCTAGCTGGCTCTATTCCAGGAGCTGTACATGTTGGGTTATATTATATAACTATCCAGCTAGCTGGCTCTATTCCAGGAGCTGTACATGTTGGGTTATATTATATAACTATCCGGCTAGCTGGCTCTATTCCAGGAGCTGTACATGTTGGGTTATATTATATAACTATCCGGCTAGCTGGCTCTATTCCAGGAGCTGTACATGTTGGGTTATATTATATAACTATCCAGCTAGCTGGCTCTATTCCAGGAGCTGTACATGTTGGGTTATATTATATAACTATCCAGCTAGCTGGCTCTATTCCAGGAGCTGTACATGTTGGGTTATATTATATAACTATCCAGCTAGCTGGCTCTATTCCAGGAGCTGTACATGTTGGGTTATATTATATAACTATCCAGCTAGCTGGCTCTATTCCAGGAGCTGTACATGTTGGGTTATATTATATAACTATCCAGCTAGCTGGCTCTATTCCAGGAGCTGTACATGTTGGGTTATATTATATAACTATCCAGCTAGCTGGCTCTATTCCAGGAGCTGTACATGTTGGGTTATATTATATAACTATCCAGCTAGCTGGCTCTATTCCAGGAGCTGTACATGTTGGGTTATATTATATAACTATCCAGCTAGCTGGCTCTATTCCAGGAGCTGTACATGTTGGGTTATATTATATAACTATCCAGCTAGCTGGCTCTATTCCAGGAGCTGTACATGTTGGGTTATATTATATAACTATCCAGCTAGCTGGCTCTATTCCAGGAGCTGTACATGTTGGGTTATATTATATAACTATCCGGCTAGCTGGCTCTATTCCAGGAGCTGTACATGTTGGGTTATATTATATAACTATCCGGCTAGCTGGCTCTATTCCAGGAGCTGTACATGTTGGGTTATATTATATAACTATCCAGCTAGCTGGCTCTATTCCAGGAGCTGTACATGTTGGGTTATATTATATAACTATCCGGCTAGCTGGCTCTATTCCAGGAGCTGTACATGTTGGGTTATATTATATAACTATCCAGCTAGCTGGCTCTATTCCAGGAGCTGTACATGTTGGGTTATATTATATAACTATCCAGCTAGCTGGCTCTATTCCAGGAGCTGTACATGTTGGGTTATATTATATAACTATCCGGCTAGCTGGCTCTATTCCAGGAGCTGTACATGTTGGGTTATATTATATAACTATCCGGCTAGCTGGCTCTATTCCAGGAGCTGTACATGTTGGGTTATATTATATAACTATCCAGCTAGCTGGCTCTATTCCAGGAGCTGTACATGTTGGGTTATATTATATAACTATCCAGCTAGCTGGCTCTATTCCAGGAGCTGTACATGTTGGGTTATATTATATAACTATCCAGCTAGCTGGCTCTATTCCAGGAGCTGTACATGTTGGGTTATATTATATAACTATCCAGCTAGCTGGCTCTATTCCAGGAGCTGTACATGTTGGGTTATATTATATAACTATCCAGCTAGCTGGCTCTATTCCAGGAGCTGTACATGTTGGGTTATATTATATAACTATCCAGCTAGCTGGCTCTATTCCAGGAGCTGTACATGTTGGGTTATATTATATAACTATCCAGCTAGCTGGCTCTATTCCAGGAGCTGTACATGTTGGGTTATATTATATAACTATCCAGCTAGCTGGCTCTATTCCAGGAGCTGTACATGTTGGGTTATATTATATAACTATCCAGCTAGCTGGCTCTATTCCAGGAGCTGTACATGTTGGGTTATATTATATAACTATCCAGCTAGCTGGCTCTATTCCAGGAGCTGTACATGTTGGGTTATATTATATAACTATCCAGCTAGCTGGCTCTATTCCAGGAGCTGTACATGTTGGGTTATATTATATAACTATCCAGCTAGCTGGCTCTATTCCAGGAGCTGTACATGTTGGGTTATATTATATAACTATCCAGCTAGCTGGCTCTATTCCAGGAGCTGTACATGTTGGGTTATATTATATAACTATCCGGCTAGCTGGCTCTATTCCAGGAGCTGTACATGTTGGGTTATATTATATAACTATCCGGCTAGCTGGCTCTATTCCAGGAGCTGTACATGTTGGGTTATATTATATAACTATCCGGCTAGCTGGCTCTATTCCAGGAGCTGTACATGTTGGGTTATATTATATAACTATCCGGCTAGCTGGCTCTATTCCAGGAGCTGTACATGTTGGGTTATATTATATAACTATCCAGCTAGCTGGCTCTATTCCAGGAGCTGTACATGTTGGGTTATATTATATAACTATCCAGCTAGCTGGCTCTATTCCAGGAGCTGTACATGTTGGGTTATATTATATAACTATCCAGCTAGCTGGCTCTATTCCAGGAGCTGTACATGTTGGGTTATATTATATAACTATCCAGCTAGCTGGCTCTATTCCAGGAGCTGTACATGTTGGGTTATATTATATAACTATCCAGCTAGCTGGCTCTATTCCAGGAGCTGTACATGTTGGGTTATATTATATAACTATCCAGCTAGCTGGCTCTATTCCAGGAGCTGTACATGTTGGGTTATATTATATAACTATCCAGCTAGCTGGCTCTATTCCAGGAGCTGTACATGTTGGGTTATATTATATAACTATCCAGCTAGCTGGCTCTATTCCAGGAGCTGTACATGTTGGGTTATATTATATAACTATCCAGCTAGCTGGCTCTATTCCAGGAGCTGTACATGTTGGGTTATATTATATAACTATCCGGCTAGCTGGCTCTATTCCAGGAGCTGTACATGTTGGGTTATATTATATAACTATCCGGCTAGCTGGCTCTATTCCAGGAGCTGTACATGTTGGGTTATATTATATAACTATCCAGCTAGCTGGCTCTATTCCAGGAGCTGTACATGTTGGGTTATATTATATAACTATCCGGCTAGCTGGCTCTATTCCAGGAGCTGTACATGTTGGGTTATATTATATAACTATCCAGCTAGCTGGCTCTATTCCAGGAGCTGTACATGTTGGGTTATATTATATAACTATCCAGCTAGCTGGCTCTATTCCAGGAGCTGTACATGTTGGGTTATATTATATAACTATCCAGCTAGCTGGCTCTATTCCAGGAGCTGTACATGTTGGGTTATATTATATAACTATCCAGCTAGCTGGCTCTATTCCAGGAGCTGTACATGTTGGGTTATATTATATAACTATCCGGCTAGCTGGCTCTATTCCAGGAGCTGTACATGTTGGGTTATATTATATAACTATCCGGCTAGCTGGCTCTATTCCAGGAGCTGTACATGTTGGGTTATATTATATAACTATCCGGCTAGCTGGCTCTATTCCAGGAGCTGTACATGTTGGGTTATATTATATAACTATCCAGCTAGCTGGCTCTATTCCAGGAGCTGTACATGTTGGGTTATATTATATAAATATCCAGCTAGCTGTCTCTATTCCAGGAGCTGTACATGTTGGGTTATATTATATAACTATCCAGCTAGCTGGCTCTATTCCAGGAGCTGTACATGTTGGGTTATATTATATAACTATCCAGCTAGCTGGCTCTATTCCAGGAGCTGTACATGTTGGGTTATATTATATAACTATCCAGCTAGCTGGCTCTATTCCAGGAGCTGTACATGTTGGGTTATATTATGTTAATTACATCCATTATAATTATTAAAACATTTTCCAACTAATTCACTGGGGTATTGCTATTAATGACTGTGTCTGAGGCTTAAATATTATTATATTAATCAAAGACTATATATTATTATTATATTATTATATTATTATATTACTATTATTATATTAATCAAAGCCTATATATATTAAATATATATATATATATATATATATATATATTCTGTTATATATTGTTATTATATTAATCAAACCCTATATATATATTCTGTTATATATTGTTATTATATTAATCAAACCCTATATATATATTCTGTTATATATTGTTATTATTATTGAATGTAATTATGGAATGTGTCTGATTTTGATTGTTAAATATTATTATATTAATCAAAGCCTATATATATATATATATATATATTGTGTTATATATTGTTATTATATTGAATGTAATCATGGAATATGTCTGATTTAATTGTTAAATGTTATTAGATTTGTATATATATTATTATGCTAATTGAAACCGATGTGTCCCCTGTACTAATCAGTTGGGGGGTGCAGACGAGCCGAAGCGTTACTACTCCACCCTGCCGGGACCTCTGAGGACGAGGGGGAGTCAAGGGGGGGCCACGACCAGGAGGAAGGAGGGAGAGGGGGGAGGAGCGGGGGGAGGAGGGGTGAGACATTCCCTGTACCAGTCCCCTCACCTGTTGCTGCTGCAGGGATACAACAGACAGGTACCAACTACACTACCTGACTGATGCATGCTGGGATATATGATACAGACAGACAGACAGACAGACAGGTACCAACTACACTACCTGACTGATGCATGCTGGGATATATGATACAGACAGGTACCAACTACACTACCTGACTGATGCATGCTGGGATATATGATACAGACAGACAGACCCAACTACACTACCTGACTGATGCATGTTGGGATATATGATACAGACAGACAGACAGACAGGACTGCCTGGTGTACCTGTTGAACAGAGAGCAGCACACTGTGTATATATTGTGCTATATATTCCAGGACTGCCTGGTGTACCTGTTGAACAGAGAGCAGCACACTGTGGGTCAGGAGACCCCGTCAGCCCGTCCAAACATCTGCCTGTCCTCTCCTGACATCCTGCCACTCCACTGTCGCCTCCACCGGGTCCCTGCCCCCCGTCGCCATGGCAGCACCCCCAACAACAACAACAACCCCTCAGCAGCCGCCGCCGCAGTCACCGGGGACGACCGCTCCTGCGTTGCCGTGGAGCCCATCCCCCACGCGACGGTCCTGGTCAACTTCTCCCGGTGCGAGCAATCCACCCAGCTCCGCCACGGCGACCTCCTGTCGTTCGGAGCCCACTACATCTTCCTGTATAAGGACCCAACGGGTGCCAAACCCCTCCCCGCCCAGACGCTGGCACGCCTCCGAACCCTGGGGCAGCTGTACGAGGCTGGGGGAGGGGGGGTGGAGACGGAAGGTGGGACGGAGGGGGGGGGGACCTGTAAGACGTGTGGCTCGTTGTTAAAGGACAGGGGGGCGTTGTCCTCCCAAACCGGCCCCCCCGCCAGGCGCAGTTTCAAACCGCACCTGGTGAAACCCCAAGGCGGAGGAGCGGGGGGGACAGGTGTCGTAACGACGATCTTGGCGGGACAGAACCAGAAGAGACGCCTACAGCTGGACTTTGAACAGGTAAATAAAGGAATCAGTGAATGTATTTATCCTGTGATGTCACTTTGGAAGTCCAGGAATAGTTGCCCCAATGTTTATTCAGTTGAGTTTAACTGAACTGAATCGTTTAATTCCGTCAGGCCCACGAGGACGCCCTGGTGAGCAGGATCATGTCTCTGATCGAGCCGGGCGGAGACGACCACAAGTTAGCCCCTGCCTACCTGCTGTGTCTCTGCATACAGCACTCTGCTTCCGCCTTCCCACCAGGCTGCTTCGGCAAATTGCTGCTGAAGATAGTACGATGCATACAGACCGTCTCCTGGGTGAGAGGGAGGGGCCTAGAGGGAGAGGGAGGGGTTTGGAAGGGGTAGGAGGGGCCTATAAGGGAGAGGGAGGGGCCTAGACGGAGAGGGAGGGGTTTGGAAGGGGTAGGAGAGGGAGGGGCCTAGACGGAGGTGGAGGGGTTTGGAAGGGGTAGGAGGGGCCTAGAGGGAGAGGGAGGGGTGGGAGGGGTTTAGGTGGAGAGGGAGGGGTTTAGAAGGGGTAGGAGGGGTTTAGGTGGAGAGGAAGGAGGGGTTTAGGTGGAGAGGGAGGGGTTTAGGAGGGGCCTAGATGGAGAGGGAGGAGGGGTTTAGGTGGAGAGGGAGGGGTTTAGAAGGGGTAGGAGGGGTTTAGGTGGAGAGGGAGGGGTTCAGGTGGAGAGAGGCATGTTATTACTTGTCCTGAGAAACAATAGATCAACTTTCATTAAGAAGTGATGGAAGCTACTGACTCGGATCTGTTCAACTCAGACAAAAATAACACATCTTTTGACTCATTTGGTTAATTTGTTTCAGTAATGCCCAGAGCACGTAGGACCTCCTGCCAGCGAACGATAATCTATAACCTGGACAGAATCATGACTCTGCAAGCCTCTCGTTCACCACAGGGGGCTTATTGGAGCTGTCTTTTATGACTGAGCTCCAAACATTGTGCGTTTGTGATTGCAAGGCACACAAATACGATTATTTATTGATACCTTTGAAACGAAGTCTCGTTGTGAACGACTCTTGGCGGAATGCTTGACTGCCGCCAGTGTGATTAGGACCTTCGCCAACTGCGGTATTAAATTATTATTTATTTAAACTAGGCAAGTCAGTTATGAACAAATTGTTATTTACAATGACGGCCTACCCCGGCCAAACCCGGACGATACTTGGCCAATTGTGCGCCGCCCTATGGCTCTCCCAATCACGGCCGTCTGTGATACAGCCTGGAATTGAACCAGGGACTGTAGTGATGCCTCTTGCACTGAGATGCAGTGCCTTAGACCACTGCTCCACCCGGGAGACAAAGGCTTAGAGTTTGAGTTTGTTGAGCAGAGGCTGTGTATGTTTTGGTTCTCCACCAAAGCTGCGTCCATCGTAACATTCAATAATCCATTAATTGCATTCATTTTTTTGCGCCATGCGATCAATGATCAGTTGTAAACATCTTTTTCTTCTCTATGCTGCCTGCCGCAGCATGTATTTCCCCTCATGACAGACTGTTGGTGGTCGGAGCACGTCTCTGAGTCTCTGAGTCTCTGGAGTGTCTGAGTCTCTGGAGTGTCTGAGTCTCTGGAGTGTCTGAGTCTCTGAGTCTCTGGAGTGTCTGAGTCTCTGGAGTGTCTGAGTCTCTGGAGTGTCTGAGTCTCTGGAGTGTCTGGAGTGTCTGCGTCTCTGGAGTGTCTGAGTCTCTGAGTCTCTGAGTCTCTGGAGTGTCTGAGTCTCTGGAGTGTCTGAGTCTCTGAGTCTCTGGAGTGTCTGAGTCTCTGAGTCTCTGGAGTGTCTGAGTCTCTGGAGTCTCTGGAGTGTCTGAGTCTCTGGAGTCTCTGGAGTGTCTGAGTCTCTGGAGTCTCTGGAGTGTCTGAGTCTCTGGAGTCTCTGGAGTGTCTGAGTCTCTGGAGTGTCTGAGTCTCTGGAGTCTCTGGAGTGTCTGAGTCTCTGGAGTCTCTGGAGTGTCTGAGTCTCTGGAGTCTCTGGAGTGTCTGAGTCTCTGGAGTCTCTGGAGTGTCTGAGTCTCTGGAGTCTCTGGAGTGTCTGAGTCTCTGGAGTCTCTGGAGTGTCTGAGTCTCTGGAGTGTCTGAGTCTCTGGAGTCTCTGGAGTCTCTGGAGTGTCTGGAGTGTCTGAGTCTCTGGAGTGTTTGAGTCTCTGAGTCTCTGGAGTCTCTGGAGTCTCTGGAGTCTCTGGAGTGTTTGAGTCTCTGAGTCTCTGGAGTGTCTGAGTCTCTGAGTCTCTGGAGTGTCTGAGTCTCTGAGTCTCCGGAGTGTCTGAGTCTCTGGAGTGTCTGAGTCTCTGGAGTCTCTGGAGTGTTTGAGTCTCTGGAGCCTCTGGAGTGTCTGAGTCTCTGGAGTGTCTGAGTTTCTGGAGTGTCTGAGTCTCTGGAGTGTCTGAGTCTCTGGAGTCTCTGGAGTGTTTGAGTCTCTGAGTCTCTGGAGTGTCTGAGTCTCTGGAGTCTCTGGAGTCTCTGGAGTGTCTGGAGTGTCTGAGTCTCTGGAGTGTTTGAGTCTCTGAGTCTCTGGAGTCTCTGGAGTCTCTGGAGTCTCTGGAGTGTTTGAGTTTCTGAGTCTCTGGAGTGTCTGAGTCTCTGAGTCTCTGGAGTGTCTGAGTCTCTGGAGTGTCTGAGTCTCTGGAGTGTCTGAGTCTCTGGAGTCTCTGGAGTGTTTGAGTCTCTGGAGCCTCTGGAGTGTCTGAGTCTCTGGAGTGTCTGAGTTTCTGGAGTGTCTGAGTCTCTGAGTCTCTGGAGTGTCTGAGTGTCTGAGTCTCTGGAGTGTCTGAGTCTCTGGAGTCTCTGGAGTGTTTGAGTCTCTGGAGCCTCTGGAGTGTCTGAGTCTCTGGAGTGTCTGAGTCTCTGGAGTCTCTGGAGTGTCTGAGTCTCTGGAGTGTCTGAGTCTCTGGAGTGTCTGAGTCTCTGGAGCCTCTGGAGTGTCTGAGTCTCTGGAGCCTCTGGAGTGTCTGAGTCTCTGGAGCCTCTGGAGTGTCTGAGTCTCTGGAGTGTCTGAGTCTCTGGAGTGTCTGAGTCTCTGGAGTGTCTGAGTCTCTGAGTCTCTGGAGTGTCTGAGTGTCTGAGTCTCTGGAGTGTCTGAGTTTCTGGAGTCTCTGGAGTGTTTAAGTCTCTGGAGCCTCTGGAGTGTCTGAGTCTCTGGAGTGTCTGAGTCTCTGGAGTCTCTGGAGTGTCTGAGTCTCTGGAGTGTCTGAGTCTCTGGAGTGTCTGAGTCTCTGGAGTCTCTGGAGTGTCTGAGTCTCTGGAGTGTCTGAGTCTCTGGAGTCTCTGGAGTCTCTGGAGTGTCTGAGTCTCTGGAGTCTCTGGAGTGTCTGAGTCTCTTAGTCTCTGGAGTCTCTGGAGTCTCTGGAGTCTCTGGAGTGTCTGAGTCTCTGGAGTGTCTGAGTCTCTGGAGTCTCTGAGTCTCTGGAGTGTCTTAGTCTCTGAAGTCTCTGGAGTGTCTGAGTCTCTGGAGTCTCTGGAGTCTCTGGAGTCTCTGGAGTGTTTGAGTTTCTGAGTCTCTGGAGTGTCTGAGTCTCTGAGTCTCTGGAGTGTCTGAGTCTCTGGAGTGTCTGAGTCTCTGGAGTGTCTGAGTCTCTGGAGTCTCTGGAGTGTTTGAGTCTCTGGAGCCTCTGGAGTGTCTGAGTCTCTGGAGTGTCTGAGTTTCTGGAGTGTCTGAGTCTCTGAGTCTCTGGAGTGTCTGAGTGTCTGAGTCTCTGGAGTGTCTGAGTCTCTGGAGTCTCTGGAGTGTTTGAGTCTCTGGAGCCTCTGGAGTGTCTGAGTCTCTGGAGTGTCTGAGTCTCTGGAGTCTCTGGAGTGTCTGAGTCTCTGGAGTGTCTGAGTCTCTGGAGTGTCTGAGTCTCTGGAGTGTCTGAGTCTCTGGAGCCTCTGGAGTGTCTGAGTCTCTGGAGCCTCTGGAGTGTCTGAGTCTCTGGAGCCTCTGGAGTGTCTGAGTCTCTGGAGTGTCTGAGTCTCTGGAGTGTCTGAGTCTCTGGAGTGTCTGAGTCTCTGGAGTGTCTGAGTCTCTGAGTCTCTGGAGTGTCTGAGTGTCTGAGTCTCTGGAGTGTCTGAGTTTCTGGAGTCTCTGGAGTGTTTAAGTCTCTGGAGCCTCTGGAGTGTCTGAGTCTCTGGAGTGTCTGAGTCTCTGGAGTCTCTGGAGTGTCTGAGTCTCTGGAGTGTCTGAGTCTCTGGAGTGTCTGAGTCTCTGGAGTCTCTGGAGTGTCTGAGTCTCTGGAGTGTCTGAGTCTCTGGAGTCTCTGGAGTCTCTGGAGTGTCTGAGTCTCTGAGTCTCTGGAGTCTCTGGAGTGTCTGAGTCTCTGGAGTCTCTGGAGTGTCTGAGTATCTTAGTCTCTGGAGTCTCTGGAGTCTCTGGAGTCTCTGGAGTGTCTGAGTCTCTGGAGTGTCTGAGTCTCTGGAGTCTCTGAGTCTCTGGAGTGTCTGAGTCTCTGAAGTCTCTGGAGTGTCTGAGTCTCTGGAGTCTCTGGAGTCTCTGGAGTCTCTGGAGTCTCTGAGTCTCTGGAGTCTCTGGAGCCTCTGGAGTCTCTGGAGTCTCTGGAGTGTCTGAGTCTCTGGAGTCTCTGGAGTGTCTGAGTCTCTGGAGTCTCTGGAGTGTTTGAGTCTCTGGAGCCTCTGGAGTCTCTGGAGTCTCTGGAGTGTCTGAGTCTCTGGAGTCTCTGGAGTGTCTGAGTCTCTGGAGTCTCTGGAGTCTCTGAGTCTCTGAGTCTCTGGAGTCTCTGGAGCCTCTGGAGTCTCTGAGTCTGGAGTGTCTGAGTCTCTGGAGTCCCTGAGTATCTGGAGTCTCTGGAGTCTCTGAGTCTCTGGAGCCTCTGGAGTCTCTGAGTCTGGTGTCTCTGAGTCTCTGGAGTCTCTGAGTCTCTGAGTCTCTGGAGTCTCTGGAGTCTCTGAGTCTCTGGAGTCTCTGGAGCCTCTGGAGTCTCTGGAGTCTCTGGAGTGCCTGAGTCTCTGGAGTCTCTGGAGTGTCTGAGTCTCTGGAGTCTCTGGAGTGTTTGAGTCTCTGGAGCCTCTGGAGTCTCTGGAGTCTCTGGAGTGTCTGAGTCTCTGGAGTCTCTGGAGTGTCTGAGTCTCTGGAGTCTCTGGAGTCTCTGAGTCTCTGAGTCTCTGGAGTCTCTGGAGCCTCTGGAGTCTCTGAGTCTGGAGTGTCTGAGTCTCTGGAGTCCCTGAGTATCTGGAGTCTCTGGAGTCTCTGAGTCTCTGGAGCCTCTGGAGTCTCTGAGTCTGGTGTCTCTGAGTCTCTGGAGTCTCTGAGTCTCTGAGTCTCTGGAGTCTCTGGAGCCTCTGGAGTCTCTGAGTCTGGAGTCTCTGAGTCTCTGAGTCTCTGGAGTCTCTGAGTCTCTGGAGCCTCTGAGCCGGAGGAGCGCGTATTAATCCTGCTGCTGAAGAATTCATTGCTGCCGTCAGGTCAAACAAACGACTAAAATGAACGAGCCACTCGAAAAAAACGAATCGTGACTCTGGAGTCGGTGAAAACTAATCATGACTCTGGAGTCAGTAAAACGAATCATGACTCTGGAGTCGGTCAAATGAATCATGACTCTGGAGTCGTTTAAAAGAGTAAATCTAAAAGCTCTAGTCGTTGACGAAGTGCACATCACTAATAATAAGGCCTTTGTTTGACGGTTTAAGATCATTATTCTGGTTGATTTGCTGAGGGGAATTTATCAGATTACATGATCTGAATGGTTTCAAATCTTAGCTGATGCTGAACTTGTGGTATACCTTCAACTTCTTATCCACATGAGGGTTTAGACAGAGTAGAGGTTAGGGTTAGTCAGAGAGAGGGTTGGGGTTCAGGGGTTAGACAGAGAGAGGGTTAGGGTTCAGGGGTTAGACAGAGAGAGGGTTAGGGTTCAGAGGTTAGACAGAGAGAGGGTGTGTTATAGTCACCTACAGTGTCTCTGAGCGAGCAATAGCCTTCTCTCCTGTGTTATAGTCACCTACAGTGTTAGTGAGCTAGCAGCTAGCAGCAGCCTTCTCTCCTGTGTTATAGTCACCTACAGTGTTAGTGAGCTAGCAGCAGCCTTCTCTCCTGTGTTATAGTCACCTACAGTGTTAGTGAGCTAGCAGCTAGCAGCAGCCTTCTCTCCTGTGTTATAGTCACCTACAGTGTTAGTGAGCTATCAGCTAGCAGCAGCCTTCTCTCCTGTGTTATAGTCATCTACAGTGTTAGTGAGCTAGCAGCTAGCAGCAGCCTTCTCTCCTGTGTTATAGTCACCTACAGTGTTAGTGAGCTAGCAGCTAGCAGCAGCCTTCTCTCCTGTGTTATAGTCATCTACAGTGTTAGTGAGCTAGCAGCTAGCAGCAGCCTTCTCTCCTGTGTTATAGTCACCTACAGTGTTAGTGAGCTAGCAGCAGCCTTCTCTCCTGTGTTATAGTCACCTACAGTGTTAGTGAGCTAGCAGCAGCCTTCTCTCCTGTGTTATAGTCACCTACAGTGTTAGTGAGCTAGCAGCTAGCAGCAGCCTTCTCTCCTGTGTTATAGTCACCTACAGTGTTATTGAGCTAGCAGCAGTCTTCTCTCCTGTGTTATAGTCACCTACAGTGTTAGTGAGCTAGCAGCTAGCAGCAGCCTTCTCTCCTGTGTTATAGTCACCTACAGTGTTATTGAGCTAGCAGCAGTCTTCTCTCCTGTGTTATAGTCATCTACAGTGTTAGTGAGCTAGCAGCTAGCAGCAGCCTTCTCTCCTGTGTTATAGTCACCTACAGTGTTATTGAGCTAGCAGCAGTCTTCTCTCCTGTGTTATAGTCATCTACAGTGTTAGTGAGCTAGCAGCAGTCTTCTCTCCTGTGTTATAGTCACCTACAGTGTTAGTGAGCTAGCAGCTAGCAGCAGCCTTCTCTCCTGTGTTATAGTCACCTACAGTGTTATTGAGCTAGCAGCAGTCTTCTCTCCTGTGTTATAGTCACCTACAGTGTTATTGAGCTAGCAGCAGTCTTCTCTCCTGTGTTATAGTCATCTACAGTGTTAGTGAGCTAGCAGCAGCCTTCTCTCCTGTGTTATAGTCACCAACAGTGTTAGTGAGCTAGCAGCTAGCAGCAGCCTTCTCTCCTGTGTTATAGTCATCTACAGTGTTAGTGAGCTAGCAGCAGTCTTCTCTCCTGTGTTATAGTCACCTACAGTGTTAGTGAGCTAGCAGCTAGCAGCAGCCTTCTCTCCTGTGTTATAGTCACCTACAGTGTTAGTGAGCTAGCAGCAGCCTTCTCTCTTGTGTTATAGTCACCTACAGTGTTAGTGAGCTAGCAGCAGCCTTCTCTCCTGTGTTATAGTCACCTACAGTGTTAGTGAGCTAACAGCTAGCAGCAGCCTTCTCTCCTGTGTTATAGTCACCTACAGTGTTAGTGAGCTAGCAGCAGCCTTCTCTCTTGTGTTATAGTCACCTACAGTGTTAGTGAGCTAGCAGCAGTCTTCTCTCCTGTGTTATAGTCACCTACAGTGTTAGTGAGCTAGCAGCTAGCAGCAGCCTTCTTTCCTGTGTTATAGTCATCTACAGTGTTAGTGAGCTAGCAGCAGTCTTCTCTCCTGTGTTATAGTCATCTACAGTGTTAGTGAGCTATCAGCTAGCAGCAGCCTTCTCTCCTGTGTTATAGTCACCTACAGTGTTAGTGAGCTAGCAGCTAGCAGCAGCCTTCTCTCCTGTGTTATAGTCACCTACAGTGTTAGTGAGCTAGCAGCTAGCAGCAGCCTTCTCTCTTGTGTTATAGTCACCTACAGTGTTAGTGAGCTAGCAGCAGCCTTCTCTCCTGTGTTATAGTCACCTACAGTGTTAGTGAGCTAACAGCTAGCAGCAGCCTTCTCTCCTGTGTTATAGTCACCTACAGTGTTAGTGAGCTAGCAGCAGCCTTCTCTCTTGTGTTATAGTCACCTACAGTGTTAGTGAGCTAGCAGCAGTCTTCTCTCCTGTGTTATAGTCACCTACAGTGTTAGTGAGCTAGCAGCTAGCAGCAGCCTTCTCTCCTGTGTTATAGTCATCTACAGTGTTAGTGAGCTAGCAGCAGTCTTCTCTCCTGTGTTATAGTCATCTACAGTGTTAGTGAGCTATCAGCTAGCAGCAGCCTTCTCTCCTGTGTTATAGTCACCTACAGTGTTAGTGAGCTAGCAGCTAGCAGCAGCCTTCTCTCCTGTGTTATAGTCACCTACAGTGTTATTGAGCTAGCAGCAGTCTTCTCTCCTGTGTTATAGTCACCTACAGTGTTATTGAGCTAGCAGCAGCCTTCTCTCCTGTGTTATAGTCACCTACAGTGTTATTGAGCTAGCAGCAGCCTTCTCTCCTGTGTTATAGTCACCTACAGTGTTATTGAGCTAGCAGCAGCCTTCTCTCCTGTGTTATAGTCACCTACATTGTTATTGAGCTAGCAGCAGCCTTCTCTCCTGTGTTATAGTCACCTACAGTGTTAGTGAGCTATCAGCTAGCAGCAGTCTTCTCTCCTGTGTTATAGTCACCTACAGTGTTAGTGAGCTAACAGCTAGCAGCAGCCTTCTCTCCTGTGTTATAGTCACCTACAGTGTTAGTGAGCTAACAGCAGCCTTCTCTCCTGTGTTATAGTCAACTAGGGAATAGGTCCCTGGTCTAAAAATAGTGCACTATATAGGGAATAGGGTTCATTTGGGGTGCACCCTAAGTCTATTGTAGTCAGGTAAACGAATGATGTCGTGGTTTAATGATTGTTGAGGTCTTTTGTCCGATTAGCCAGCTGATTAATTATGCAGATCTCATTGAGAGGTCAGAGAAAACAGAACAATCACTCAATGTCAATTTAAAATGTCTTCCTTCCCGGACACCTTTAATGAGGCTTTGATATCGTCGATGCCTAAAAAAGGAGAGAGAGAACCTAGGAATTTTAGAGCTATCAACCTTCTTAATGTGGATTCTTACTAAGACCTATGCTTAGAGAAGGCTGATATCTGATATCATGTGTCACATGTGACCAAGTAGGATTTATTAAGAACCTCAACCAGAAAAACGTGCACATGCAATAAACAATTCTGGACAAGGACCAGAGGACATGGGACCAGAGGACATGGGGGGAACACAGGGTTAAATACACAACATGTAAGGATGTGGGAACAGAGGGTTAAATACACATGTAAGGATGGGATGGGAAGACAAGACAAAACAAATGGAAAATGAAAAGTGGATCGATGATGGCTAGAAGACCGCGTGACCGCGTGTGTGTATGCGTGTGTGTGTATGTGTGTGTGTGTGTGTGTGTGGTTATGTGTGCGTGTGTGTGTGTGTATGTGTGTGTGTGTGTGTGTGTGTGTGTGTGTGTGTGTGTGTGTTTATGTGTGTGTGTGTGTGTGTGTGTGCGTGTGTGTGTGTGTATATGTGTGTGTGTGTGTGTGTGTTTATGTGTGTGTGTGTGTATGCGTGTGTGTGTATGTGTGTGTGTGTGTGTGTGTGGTTATGTGTGCGTGTGTGTGTGTGTGTATGTGTGTGTGTGTGTGTGTGTGTATGTGTGTTTATGTGTGTGTGTGTGTGTGTGTGTTTATGTGTGTGTGTGTGTGTGTGTGTGCGTGCGTGTGTGTGTGTGTGTGTGTGTGTGTTTATGTGTGTGTGTGTGTTTATGTGTAAAGTTACAGAGAGGTAAGACAGACCTAGTTAGAGAGAGAGAGACTTTTATTTTTCTTAGAGAGAGAGAGACTTTTATTTTTCTTAGAGAGAGAGAGAACATAAGATCCACCTGTTAAATCATTGATGAGCTTCTAATTGCAGCGTGTGTGTTCCAGGAGAAGACAAAGGAATTGGCACAGAAGCAAGCTCAGCAGTGAGTATCATATTACGCCTTGTAGCACTGTGTGTGTGTGTGTGTGTGTGTGTGTGTGTGTGTGTGTGTGTGTGTGTGTGTGTGTGTGTGTGTGTGTGTGTGTGTGTGTGTGTGTGTGTGACCCCTCATTCTCCTCTCAATTCAATTCAATTATATGTTTTCATTGCAAGTGAATAAACAAATAATAAACACAAGTGAAATAAACAATAACAAATGTAAACACTCACAACCATTTAAAAAGAATAAAGACATTACAAATGTCATGATACATATATATATATACAGTGCCTTGCGAAAGTATTCGGCCCCCTTGAACTTTGCGACGTTTTGCCACATTTCAGGCTTCAAACATAAAGATATAAAACTGTAACTGGATCAACAACCAGTGGGACACAATCATGAAGTGGAACGACATTTATTGGACATTTCAAACTTTTTTAACAAATCAAAAACTGAAAAATTGGGCGTGCAAAATTATTCAGCCCCCTTTACTGATTTTGATTCTTCACAAAAAAATACAGTTTTATATCTTTATGTTTGAAGCCTGAAATGTGGCAAAAGGTCGCAAAGTTCAAGGGGGCCGAATACTTTCGCAAGGCACTGTATATATATATATATATATATATATACACAGTGTTGTAACAATGTACAAATGGTTAAAGAACACAAGGGAAAATAAATAAGCATAAATATGGGTTGTATTTACAATGGTGTTTGTCCTTCACTGGTTGCCCTTTTCTTGTGGCAGCAGGTCACCAATCTTGCTGCTGTGATGTCACACTGTGGTATTTCACCCAGTAGATATGGGAGTTTATCAAAATTGGGTTTGTTTTCAAATTCTTTGTGGGTTTGTGTAATCTGAGGGAAATATGTGTCTCTAATATGGTCATACATTGGGCAGGAGGTTAGGAAATGCAGCTCAGTTTCCACCTCATTTTGTGGGCAGTGAGCACATAGCCTGTCTTCTCTTGAGAGCCATGTCTGCCTACGGTTTTCTCAATAGCAAAGCTATGCTCTCTCTCTCTCCTCTCTTTCCTCTCACTCTCCTCTCTCCCCTCTCTCGTTTCTCCCCTCCTCTCTCTCTCCTCCCCTGTCTCTCTCCTC